>NC_084628.1:45974715-46074715 GCF_033978795.1 Nerophis ophidion
CAGCAATGGTGCACAGGAAGGCGGGGAAGAAGAGGGGGAAAAGGCGGCCAAAATGTTCATAAGTCCCAATTGTGTCCAAAATACCTCCCCCGGGTTCCAGTCCCACGAGTCCCGCCACCGGACACACAAATCCTGGGATACAACAATTTTTCCAAAACGCACCGAGCAAAGTCCCACGGGAAGTAGGGGGAAAAATTAGAAAAAGTCGGTAAAAGTACCCCAAAATTTTCTAAATACCTACCAAGGTTCGAGTCCCAACCGGGTTCGAGTTTGAGTTTGAGTGCACACTCGAACCCGGGTGGGACTTTTGAACATTTCACCGACTTTTCTCACTTTTCTCCCCACCTCTCCGTGGGACTTTGCTGGGCGCGTTTTGGACGTTTTGGGCATCCCGGCCGGCGGCAGAACTTGTGGGAATCGAACCTGTGTAGGTATTTTGAACATTTTTGGGACTTTTGCTGACTTTTACAACTTTCATCCCCCCTCCCCATGGGACTCGACTGGGTGTGTTATGGACATTTTGGGCATCCCGGGACTTGCGTGGCCATACATAAGATTTTTTACTTGTTTTAAGGGTTTTGCTCCTAAATGATCTCAGTAAGATACTACAGCTTGTTTCCGACATGTTATGACCTATTTTGAGTAAAATATGCTTGAAACTGTTTTTGTCCAAGTGTCCAAAACACACCCAGCAATGGTGCACAGGAAGGCAGGGAAGAAGAGGGGGAAAAGGCGGCCAAAATGTTCATAAGTCCCAATTGTGTCCAAAATACCTCCGGGTTCCAGTCCCACGAGTCCCGCCGCCGGACACACACATCCTGGGATACAAAAATTTTTCCAAAACGCACCGAGCAAAGTCCCACGGGAAGTAGGGGGGAAAAATTAGAAAAAGTTGGCAAAAGTCCCCCGAAATTTTCTAAATACCTACCAAGGTTCGAGTCCCAACCGGGTTCGAGTTTGAGTTTGAGTGCACACTCGAACCCGGGTGGGACTTTTGAACATTTCACCGACTTTTCTCACTTTTCTCCCCACCTCTCTGTGGGATTTTGCTGGGCGCGTTTTGGACGTTTTGGGCATCCCGGCCGGCGGCAGAACTTGTGGGACTCGAACCTGTGTAGGTATTTTGAACATTTTTGGGACTTTTGCTAACTTTTACAACTTTCATCCCCCCTCCCCATGGGACTCGACTGGGTGTGTTATGGACATTTTGGGCATCCCGGGACTTGCGCGACCATACATAAGATTTTATACTTGTTTTAAGGGTTTTGCTCCTAAAAGATCTCAGTAAGATACTACAGCTTGTTTCTGACATTTTATGACCTATTTTGAGTAAAATATGCCTGAAACTGTTTTTGTCCAAGTGTCCAAAACACACCCAGCAATGGTGCACAGGAAGGCGGGGAAGAAGAGGGGGAAAAGGCGGCCAAAATGTTCATAAGTCCCAATTGTGTCCAAAATACCTCCCCGGGTTCCAGTCCCACGAGTTCCGCCGCCGGACACACAAATCCTGGGATAAAAATTTTTTTTCCAAAACGCACCGAGCAAAGTCCCACGGGAAGTAGGGGGGAAAAATTTGAAAAAGTCGGCAAAAGTACCCCAAAATTTTCTAAATACCTACCAAGGTTCGAGTCCCAACCGGGTTCGAGTTTGAGTGCACACTCGAACCCGGGTGGGACTTTTGAACATTTCACCGACTTTTCTCACTTTTCGCCCCACCTCTCCGTGGGACTTTGCTGGGCGCGTTCTGGCCGCCGTGTACCGGAATGGCTTTCTCTCGTCGTTTCTGTAGCATGGTGCTTTTTTACCGGGTGAGGTTGTTAACCTCACACCCAAACCCCAACCTGCAGGACCGGGTGCTGACTTTTGTCCGGCCTTTATCCCGAAACATCCCTGGTTAAACCTACCAGGGATGTGATCCCCCACTGGTATAGTTTTCAAGGGTCATTAAGACACACAAGACTCTCCACCACGGCAAGGTACCAGCAAAGGGGGGGCAGAAGAAGCGGTATAAAGATAACCTCAAAATCCACCTGAGGAAAAGCTGCTTCAACCTCAACACCTGGGAGGAGGCGGCCCACCAGAGGGATTTGTGGATCAGGATGGTCCATGAAGGCACGGGACAATTAGAAAAGGACCTCCACTTTGCCGTGGAAACCAAGAGGCAACAAAGAAAGGAGAGATCCACTACCAGAACAGCTCCCCAGACCCCATGTAATCGGTACTTTAGCTAGTATAGTAGAAGTTCCCAATATCGGGCTAATCAGAAGTCTAGATTACGACTCGGAGAGAGTAGGACGGACACAATTAAATGCTTTAAATGATTCTGGTGTTATTTAAATATGTACAGTCCAACACATAGTGGACAGACATTGATAGAAATGGCCAAGGAAAAAACAGAAAGGAATGTCAACAAACAATGTTGGTTTAGTTCATTGATTAAGAGTTCAGGTAATTCATAAAAGGTAGTATCAGTACGCAGTAGCGCTCACTATTATGTTAGATCCACCATGGACTTGACTCCCACTATTATGTTAGATCCACTACGGACTGGACTCTCACTATTATGTTAGATCCACCATGGACTTGACTCCCACTATTATGTTAGATCCACTACGGACTGGACTCTCACTATTATGTTAGATCCACGATGGACTGGACTCTCAATATTATGTTAAATCCACTATGGACTGGATACTCAATATTATGTTAAATCCACTATGGACTGGACTCTCACTATTATGTTAGATCCACTATGGACTGGACTCTCACTATTATGTTAGATCCACTATGGAATGGACTCTCACTATTATGTTAGATTCACTACGGACTGGACTCTCACTATTATGTTAGATCCACGATGGACTGGACTCTCACTATTATGTTAGATCCACAATGGACTGGATACTCAATATTGTGTTAAATCCACTATGGACTGGACTCTCACTATTATGTTAGATCCACAATGGAATGGACTCTCACTATTATGTTAGATCCACTATGGAATGGACTCTCACTATTATGTTAGATCCACTACGGACTGGACTCTCACTATTATGTTAGATCCACTATGGACTTGACTCCCACTATTATGTTAGATCCACTACGGACTGGACTCTCACTATTATGTTAGATCCACAATGGACTGGATACTCAATATTATGTTAAATCCACTATGGACTGGACTCTCACTATTATGTTGGATCCACTATGGACTGGACTCTCACTATTATGTTAGATCCACGATGGACTGGACTCTCACTATTATGTTAGATCCACTATGGACTGGACTCTCACTATTATGTTAGATCCACTATGGACTGGGCTCTCACTATTTTATTAGATCCACTACGGACTGGACTCTCACTATTATGTTGGATCCACAATGGTCTGGATACTCAATATTATGTTAAATCCACTATGGACTGGACTCTCACTATTATGTTAGATCCACTATGGAATGGACTCTCACTATTATGTTAGATCCACTATGGACTGGACTCTCACGATTATGTTAGATCCACTAAGGACTGGACTCTCACTATTATGTTAGATCCACTACGGACTGGACTCTCACTATTGTGTTAGATCCACTATGGACTGGACTCTCACTATTATGTTAGATCCACTATGGACTGGACTCTCACTACTCGCTTGTAATAAAGCAACCATTTGTTATAACCGTTATAAGTTGTATGGACAGAATTTGTAGGCGCAGTCTAGGTCTAGGCGTTCCGGTTTGGTGGCCGATGTGGTCCTGATGGCTTCATCTGGCCAGGATCTTCCGCTCTCACTGGATCGGTTCGCAGCCGAGTGTGAAGCGACTGGGATGAGAATCAGCACCTCCAAAGGCTCTCGCCCGGAAAAGGGTGGAGTGCCATCTCCGGGTTGGGGAGGAGACCCTGCCCCAAGTGGAGGAGTTTAAGTACCTCGGAGTCTTGTTCACGAGTGAGGGAAGAGTGGATCGCGAGATCGACAGGTGCGGTCTCTTCAGTAAGGCGGACGTTGTATCGATCCGTTGTGGTGAAGAAGGAGCTGAGCCGGAAGGCAAAGCTCTCAATTTACCGGTCGATATTCGTTCCCATCCTCACCTATGGTCATGAGCTTTGGGTTATGACCGAAAGGCTAAGATCACGGGTCCAAGCGGTTGAAATGAGTTTGGGTCTCTCCCTTAGAGATAGGGTGAGACGCTCTGCCATCCGGGAGGAACTCAAAGTAAAGCCCCTGCTCCTCCACATCGAGAGGAGCCAGATGAGGTGGTTCGGGCATCTGGTCAGGATGCCACCCGAACGCCTCCCTAGGGAGGTGTTTAGGGCACGTCCAACCGGTAGGAGGCCACGGGGACGACCCAGGACACGTTGGGAAGACTATGTCTCCCGGCTGGAGTGCTGGACGAAATTGCTGGGGAGAGGAAATTCTGGGCTTCCCTGCTTAGGCTGCTGCCCCCGCGACCCGACCTCGGCTAAGCCGAAGAAGATGGATGGATGGATGGAAGCTACCTGTTCATATTGTAGTCTGCATGTAACATAGCTGCGTATCCTGCTTTGTCTTCTGAGCGAATGCATGACAGTGTATCAAAAAGAAAAAAATGTTGTATTAGTCTTTTAAGTTTCAAATAAAAGGCGTCTCTGGCTTATATACTCAGTGGCAAATATCAACACTGAAAAAGCCCTGTGCATTATTTAAATGCGCGAGTGAATATTAGCTTTGACGCCAAGGACAAGTATTTAGATCTGTGTCACTAAGTGCAGCCAAGTAGTTAAGTAGGGCACAGAATAGTCTCTTTCCCCCCCGAATGAAGCATGAAACTTTCATAGGAAATCGAGAGGAATCCACAGAGGACTATAGTATCAAAAAAAGAGTTCTACAGCACAGGGTTTGGTGGCGGCGATTAAGTCAGTGTTGTTCAACTAGTGCCGTGAGATACAGTCTGGTGTGCCGTGGGAGATTATCTAGTTTCACCTATCTAGGTTAAAAAAAAAAATTCTGCAAACCAGTAATTATAGTCTGCCAACGATGTTTTGTTAAGTTTCTGTACTGTCTGGAGATCGGACTTACCACGTTATACTCTTCCGAATCAGCAGGTGGCAGCCGGTAGCTAATTGCGTTGTAGATGTCGGAAACAGCGGAAGGCAGGGTGTAGGTAAAAAAAAGGTGTCTAATGCTTAAAAATGAACAAATAAAAAAATAAAATAAACCAAAGCTGAGCGCCCTTAAGAAAAGTCATTGAAGCTTAGGGAAGGCTATGCTGTTACAATAATTATATACAGTGGGGCAAAAAAGTACCGATTGTGCAAGTTCTCCCACTTCAAATGATGACAGAAGTCTGTAATTTTCATCATAGGTACACTTCAACTGTGAGGGACAGAATGTGGACAAAAAAATACAGGAATTCACAATGTAGGAATTTTAAAGAATTTATGGTGGAAAATAAGTATTTGGTCAACCATTCAAAGCTCTCACTGATGGAAGGAGGTTTTGGCTCAAAATCTCAGGATACATGGCCCCAATTATTCTTTTCTTAACACGGATCAATCGTCCTGTCCCCTTAGCAGAAAAACAGCCCCAAAGCATGATGTTTCCACCCCCATGCTTCACAGTAGGTATGGTGTTCTTGGGATGCAACTCAGTTTTCTTCTTCTTCCAAACACGACCATTTGAGTTTATACCCAAAAGTTCTATTTTGGTTTCATCTGACCACATGACATTATCCCAATCCTCTGCTGTATCATCCATGTATCTATTTTGGTACAAACTCAACTCCGTTTGTCGGTTGAGGTAGGAGAGTGTATAATGTAGCCCGGAAGAGTTAGGGGATGCATGGGATTCTGGGTATTTGTTCTGTTGTGTTTATGTTGTGTTACACAGCGGATGTTCTCCCAAAATGTGTTTGTCAATCTTGTTTGATGTGGGTTCACGGTGTGGCGCATTTTAGTAGAAGTGTTAAAGTTGTTTATATCACAACCCTCAGTGTGACCTGTATGGCTGTTGACTAAGTATGCCCCCTTTTCATCGCCTTACTAAATATGCCACCCCCTCGGTGTGACGTCATCTACATCAGTGTTTTTCAACCTTTTTTTGAGCCAAGGCACATTTTTTTCATTTAAAAAAATCCTGAGGCAGAAAACACTAAAAAAACAAAACTCAGCAGCCGATATTGACAATAAAAAGTCCTTCTCGCAATTGTTGGATACGAATTCAAAGCACAACCAAGCATGCATCACTATAGCTCTTGTCTCAAGGTAGGTGTACTGTCACCACCCGTCACATCACACCCTGACTTATTTTCAGTTGTTATGCCTTTTTCTGTGTGTAGTGTTTTACTTCTTGTCTTGCACTCCCACTTTGTTGATGATTGCCATGTCATGTACGGATGTGCTTTGTGGACGCCGTCTGCTGCTCCAAACGCTGTAAGTCTTTGCTGCCGTCCAGCATTCTGTTTTTGTTTACTTTGCAACCAGTTCAGTTCTATTTTCGTTTTGCATAGCTTCAATGCCTTTTCTTAGCAGCACTTGCCTTTTGTTTATTTTGTTCAAGCATTAGACACCTTTTTACCTGCACCGTGCCTCCCGCTGTCGTCGGCATATTGTGATCACGACAAACCACGTTCCCGACATCTACAAAGCAATTGGCTACCGGCTGCCACCTACTGATACGGAAGAGTATTACACAATTCTAGACAGCACAGGCACATTATTTGCAGATTATAATGACTAGTTTGCAAAAAATATTTTTGACTTAATTAGGTGAAATGACGTCATCTCCCACGGCACAGTGGTTGAAAAACACTGATCTACATAACTGGGGCCAATTTCCTTGCATAGACAAAGTGGATAAAGTAATATGCAGCTATTATTTTTGATCAGCCCTTTGAGACACTAGTGATTTAGGGCTATATAAGTAAACATTGATTGATTGATTGAATCAATGTAGTTGTTTTTTGTCACCCTGGTAAATAATTACTACAAAACTGATATGGTTAACATTTTAAGCAGAATATAAATAAACAATCGCAATTTCCGAATGCAGCTCTTCCACTTCCTCTTCTATAAACACAATAGCCTGTGTTGCCTTATGCTCTTTCTGTATTAGTATTAATAAGAAAACATCAGTAGAAGAGGATGTAAAATAGAATACTGGAGACTTACCTTCTATCTTTTTTTGAGTCAGCTCTTCTGAATCGGTCTTGGCCCATTGAAGGATTTCCGGGATCACACCTGGTCACGAAGTCGTTCAATTTGTTCTCCATCCAAACAAGACTAAAACGCTTCTTCTTTAAAGTCAGAATCATTTCAATGGTAGCTGTCATGACCATCCATGACGGCGTTGAGTTGTGTTTATCTTCCTTCTTCTCCTTTCCTGAGTCCTTAGTGGGAATTTCAACTGGAACGGCCCTTGAAGTCGGATTTCCGACCCGGAATGTCGCAGCATTCAGACCAGCGTGTTTGAAGGTTGCAGAAAGAATGCATATTTTCCCATTTGTTTATATTCAGATAAGGCAAAGCATTAGCTTTGGTTCCGACTTCATTACCGAAACGCTCTCAACTCTGCAGTGACGTCATTCCCAGGTCTGACTTCAAAGGCAAATGAAGTCAGCATTGGCGCCGCCTCCCTCACCTGTCCTTGATTGGTAATCAGGGCACAACTGTCTCTGGGTTCCAACAAGGCAGCTTTTTGTGTTCCTCTGGACAAGGCAGGATCATTTAGTATATTTCCTTGCACTAAATCATTTGGCTCGAAACAAGCTTTTGACGACGCATGGAAACACCTTCATTTGATCGTGTTTGGCTTGATAAAAATCAGCATTTTTCCCTGTCAGTTCTCTCAGCAGGGGGTCCAACACACCTGTCTTTATTGTAATGGTCACAGACTGTTTACATGAAGGGTCCCCTAATTAAGGCCCGCGGGCCAAATCTAGCCCGCCAGCGTCCACAATATGGCCCACGGGACCTCCCAAATGTATTTTATTTTGTTTTGTTTTTTTAAATCTGTCCTGTACATCTACTCGGGCAGATCATAGTGTTGATGAAGATGTCCATGTCTGCTGTTCAGATTTACTTATGAGTGTGGTATACTTATTAAATATTTGAATATGTGTTTGGCACATCCAAACAGATAGGGAAAGTGTGGGGACGAAAAAAACAACAACATAAAAAAATAAAACTTTATATATATATATATATATATAAATGGTTTTATTTTTCATGTTGTTTTAAAAATAAAACCACATATATATAAATCTTTACACATATATGTATATACATATAAATACCAATGTATATGAATATATACATCTAAATAAACATATCTATATATACACATATAATTACACACACGCACACACACATATATATATATATATATATATATGTATGTATTAATATACATATGTACATATACACATATACATATATACTGTATATACACAAATGCATGTATATGTATATCTAAATATATAAAGATACATATCCATACACACACATACATATGTACAGATCTATATATATATATATATATATATATATATTTACATATATATATATATATACATATATATATATATGTAAATATATATATATATAATATATATATGAAATATATATATATATATATATATAATATATATATATATAATATATATATATATATATATATAATATATATGAAATATATATATATGCTTCTTTACGCTGGGGTTGTTCCTCCCAGTTGCAAAACGGACAATTCTGGACAAAAACATGAATGTAGGAGATGATCTATTAATCAATCAATCATTCAATGTTTATTTATATAGCCCTAAATCACAAATGTCTCAAAGGACTGCACAAATCATTACGACTACAACATCCTCGGTAGGCCCACATAAGGGCAAGGAAAACTCACACCCAGTGGGACGCCAGTGACAATGGTGACTATGAGAAACCTTGGAGAGGACCCCCCCCCGACCCCCCCCATACAACGTAGAAACACACAGAAAAAAAAAGAATAAACAGAAAAGTGCGCCAATAGCATGGAAAAATATAGCGAAGCTTAGCGCAGGAACACGAATCAGGAATCAGAGGAATAAGCAATGTAACTTGTTGTGTGGAGCAAACAAAGAAGCCAGGACGAGTGATCAGAAAGGCAGGCTTGAACACTGTCTCTTGATTACAAACAGGTGAGTGTACCAAACAACAGAGGCAGGTGTAAATCACAAGTAACCGTGGTGACTAAACTCAGGGGGTGCACAAACAGGAACTAAAGGACTCCAAAACAAACAGAAAACACGACCCGGACCACGGAACATGACATGAGATTTATATATACATGTACTGTATACTTGTGTGTGTGTGTGTGTGTGTGTGTGTGTGTGTGTGTGTGTATATATGTATATGTATGTATATATGTATATATATATATATATCCATCCATCCATCCATTTTCTACCGCTTATTCCCTTTCGGGGTTGCGGGGGGCGCTGGCGCCTATCTCAGCTACAATCGGGCGGAAGGCGGGGTACACCCTGGACAAGTCGCTACCTCATCGCAGGGCCAACACAGATAGACAGACAACATTCACACTCACATTCACACACTAGGGACCATTTAGTGTTGCCAATCAACCTATCCCCAGGTGCATGTCTTTGGAAGTGGGAGGAAGCCGGAGTACCCGGAGGGAACCCACGCAGTCACGGGGAGAACATGCAAACTCCACACAGAAAGATCCCGAGCCTGGATTTGAACCCAGGACTGCAGGACCTTCGTATTGTGAGGCAGACGCACTAACCCCTCTGCCACCGTGAAGCCCATATATATATATATATATATATATATATATATATATATACATACACACACATGTAAATATATACATGCATATATACATATATATGTATGTGTATATGTATAAATATATGTGTATATATGTATATCAATATACACATATACTTTTATATATATATATATATATACATATATATATATATATATACACATGTATATGTGCATATATATATGTGTGTACATATATACGTATATATATATACATATATGTGCATATATATGTGTGTATATATATATATATATATATATTATATGTATATATATACACACACACACACACTCAAATACATATGTAAATATAAATCTCATGGAAATTATTAACATGTATTAAATATAAACATGCTTACTTTCTTTCAGAGCTGCTAATGATATTTTTAGTTTTCTTGTTGGATCAATTTGACAGTCCAGGTGTACCTAATAGAATGTCCGGTGAGTCACCACAGCAGCAGTGGACACGACATAAATCGTACAATTATCCTAACTAACACAAATGGCAACTTGTGCCTGGGAGAAAATAGCATGAGAGTGCTGGAGAAGCCATTTAAGGACGTTGAATTAGAGCGAGTATAGGTGCCTGTCGTCTATAATGATTGCTCATTAGTCTTTTCACACTGACTCCCAACTAATTAGTTCAGAGAAGTCCTGGTAAACTTTTTAAGCTACATTGAATTGGAATGAACGTGTCCGACTTGGTGATTACATTTACTAGGATCATTCCGGAAAATCCCTTATCTGCTTCTTGTGTTAATAGTGTTTAAGTGAGATTATAAAGTCATACCTGAAAGTCGGAGGGCTGCGGTTACCGCCAGTGTCTCTGAGAGAAGCCAATGGAGGAGCCAAGATCACAGCTGCCTTTTTGACAGCGGCTGCAGGAGGAGGCTAATTCTCCGGTAAGAGACAACTTAATATCACAATTTTCTCATCCAAAAACTTGCTGGTTGACATGCGGTAGCGAAACATGTTCGCTAAAGCTTCACAACAAACCAAAAAACACCGGCTGTGTTTGGGTTGCTAAAGGCAGCTGCAATCCACCGCTTTCCACCAACAGCATTCTTCTTTGATGTCTCCATTATTAATTGAACAAATTGCAAAAGATTCAGCAACACAGACGTCCAAAATACTGTGTAATTATTCGATGAAAACAGACTACTTTTAGCCGTGAGTGGTGCTGGGAGAACATGTCCGCTCCAACCGATAACGTCACAAGCACGCGTCAACACAAGCGTCAACACAAGCGTCATCATTCCGCGACATTTTCAACAGGATACTTTGCGGGAAATTTAAAATTGCAATTTAGTGAACTAAAGCGGCCGTATTGGCATGTGTTGCAATGTTAATATTTCATCATTGATATATAAACTATCAGACTGCGTGGTCGCTAGTAGTGGCTTTCAGTCGTGACGTCACGGGTTGTGGAGCTCCTCACATCCTCACATTGTTTATTATTATGGCCACCAGCAGCAAGAGCGATTCGAACCGAAAAGGCGACATTTCCCCATTAATTTGAGCGAGGATGAAAGATTCGTGGATGAGGAAAGTTAGAGTGAAGCACTATAAAAAAAAAAAAGCGACGGCAGTGGGAGCGATTCAGACGTTATTAGACACATTTACTAGGATAATTCCGGAAAATCCCTTATCTGTTTATTGTGTTAATAGTGTTTAAGTGAGATTATAAAGTCATACCTGTAAATCGGAGGGCTGCGGTGACCGCCAGTGTCTCTGAGAGAAGCCAATGGAGGAGCCAAGATCACAGCTGCCTTTTTTGACAGCTGCTGCAGGAGGACGCTAATTCTCCGGTAAGAGACAACTTAATATCACAATTTTCTCATCCAAAAACTTGCTGGTTGACATGTGGTAGCGAAACATGTTCGCTAAAGCTTCACAACAAACAAAGAAACACCGGCTGTGTTTGGGTTGCTAAAGGCAGCTGCAATCCACCGCTTTCCACCAACAGCATTCTTCTTTGACGTCTCCATTATTAATTGAACAAATTGCAAAAGATTCAGCAACACAGACGTCCAAAATACTGTGTAATTATGCGATGAAAGCAGACTACTTTTAGCCGTGAGTGGTGCTGGGGGAACATGTCCGCTCCACAAGCACGCGTCAACATAAGCTTCATCATTCCGCGACATTTTCAACAGGATACTTCGCGCGAAATTTAAAACTGTAATTTAGTAAACTAAAAAGGCCGTATTGGCATGTGTTGCAATGTTAATATTTCATCATTGATATATAAACTATCAGACTGCGTGGTCGCTAGTAGTGACGTCACGGGTTGTGGAGCTCCTCACATCCTCACATTGTTTATTATTATAGCCACCAGCAGCAAGAGCGATTTGGACCGAAAAGGCGACATTTCCCCATTAATTTGAGCGAGGATGAAAGATTTGTGGATGAGGAAAGTTAGAGTGAAGCACTATAAAAAAAAAACGTCAAATGTTGTCAACTCCAGGCCGGGAGTTTTGAAGTTTGCAGCAGATGACGAGCGTGGTGATCGGGACAAGTAAGAGGGTTTATGGAGAGTCCGTCTTGAAAGCTGAGAGAGTATCGGTGTGATGAGGTGTGAGGATTTGGGTTGTGGTTCATGATTCTGCAGTTGATAGACGCCTTGAATTACAATAATCCGGACGGGATGCGAGGAGAACATCCGTTGAGTGGTGGGAGAGAGAAGGAGATACTGCCAAGGTGGAAAAAGGCTGTGCCTGATAAATTATTAATGTGGGATTCGAACAGGAGTGTGCTGTCAAGGATGACAACGAGGGTTTTTTTTTTTTTGACTTGTGAAGCATCGGGGATTAAACCGCCGTCGGTTTCAATATTGAAGGGGTGGGATTTGGGCAGGGTTGACTTTGAGCCCATGATGAGGACTTTATACTCTTGTTTCCATTGATTCAGAGCCTATTAGTTGACATCCAGTCAGTGATGGACAGTCTGCGGAATCGGTGGTTTTGACCAGGACTTAGTGGCAATGGTAGAAATGAGTGCCGTCAGCAGGGGTGAGTAGCAGATTATATCAGTTTGCATTTCAAATGGCCTTCAAATGGACTTTGATACAAGAAGCCCTTTTCCACCGCAGGAACTTGTACAAGAAGAGACTGGAGGAGATGCAGATGAAGAGACACGACTGCGGAGCTGGTGTAGAGCGCCGGGACGGACAGGCTTCACAGTGAATGAGCCGGTATCGGACACCTCGGTCTCCTTGCACGCATCCTCGCTCATCGAGGCGGACTGAACACTGGCTGAGAGTTGGTGAGCAGTCGACTCTTTTGGTTGCTTTGTTGGGTCCGCTCCTGTCTCTGGCCATGTTTCGCCCCAACCCAGCAGACGATGGCGTGGAACACCGTAGACGCCACCATAGTGAATATGTTTCTTTTAGTTTTTATTCATAGCTGTATGTATTGTACCACATATCCCGGCAAGAGCTCCGGCTTATCAGTGACTCCCAGAGCCCCAAAAAAAGTCTACGGGCTATAGAGCGTTTTCTATTCATGCTCCAGTACTCTGGAATGCCCTCCCGGTAACAGTTCGAGATGATCTTAGTAGAAGCATTTAAGTCCCATCTTAAAACTCATTTGTATACTCTAGCCTTTAAATAGACCCCTTTTTTAGACCAGTTGATCTGCCGTTTCTTTTCTTTTCTCCTCTGCCCCCCTCTCCCTTGTGGAGGAGGGCACAAGTCCGGTGGCCATGGATGAAACGCTGGCTGTCAAACACTTTTATGCTAAAATACTGAACAGATGTTTACCTTATCCCAATAAAAATCTGTTCAGTATTTTAACATAAAAGTGTTTGATTTTGAGGCATTAAAAGCCACAAAATGCAAAGGGTCCATCAGACCCACAAACGCTGGCTGAGTAACAAAAATATGAACATTACACAAGGGTTAATTTTCTAGTCTATTCTAAAGTTTTATTTTTTACCTCTTTTATACTTTTGCACTTTGACATTTTAACAAACGTAAAGTGCGTTACAAATTCATTATTATTATTATCTAGGGCTTCGATTAAGAATTTTAATCGAAGTTACTGGCATTATTTCTCCGATTAATCGCGATTAACTGCATTGTATACGCAAAGCCCAATAATGAATTCAAAAGTAGTGTGTAGTGCACCTTTATTGGAATATTCTCCCACATGAACAAAAGCGCCAAAACATTTGTTGTGCAAACACAATTTAAATCAGTCCTTGTTAAACAGTAGCAGTTAAATAGCATATTTGATGAAAATCAACTCCAAAAATGTAAATACAAACATTTAAGCTTATTGCCACTGCCAGGGTATTTAAGTTATCCTGTTTGTTATGGAAAATAAATATAATCTACATACAAATCTCTGAGCCACAATCATAACATCTGAACAGGCAATTTCTGAGGTAACAGCAGGAACATTTTTTTTTATCAGGGATCTTATGTTTAAAAAAACTATATATGGGCTGTTTTAGGGCATTTTTGATCAAATTATCCGTAGTAGCAATATTAATAATGTTGTGTTTATTCTGCGTAGTGCACTTAAAATAATTATGACCATATCTAGGAATTGATATGATGGGAATTTTCCGATTGTTTGCTTGGTGCTTTGATAAACTGAAGGCATCATATACATGGTACTATATTGTGATGTTATGAGCCAGGGAAAAAAAGAACTACCCTACCCAGCATGCAACAGGAGTGACGAGCATGACGGCATCTTGTATGTTGTGATATGCACGCTCTGAAAGTAAACGTTAAGAACTCAGCCAACACTCCTGGTCTGCATTATTCATAAATAGACAGACAACACATATACTCCGCTGCTTCACAGGCCGCTGGATGTAGCCGGCAAAGTATTCCCATGCTAGCTAGCCGGTCTAGCAAGCACGCCTCATTCAGTCCAAAACGGCCCGATCTATCCACATCCAGAATTGTCTGGCGGTCGTAAGTGATCCCGGAGTGACCACGCTGTAAGCCAGCCAGGAAATTTGCAGAATTGTCCGGTATTTTTGCCAAATGTTCCATCTTTACCAACAGCCCCTCCACGCCATCTTGTTAAGAAAAGGCGTTAACAAAATAAAAGCATGTAAACAACATACGCAAATGTGCGATAAAATAATTGTCGGCGTTAATAGATTGATGAGTTAACGCGTAATTAATGCATTAATTTGCCCACCCCTAGTATTATCATTACTTTTGGAAGGTTCCCGGAACCTTATTTGGGGCGGGTTGTGATGTCGAACGCTGATTGTTTGACCACAGTTGGTGTTCCTAAAACATATTTTCGGGAACACACGACCGCCACTTACAGAATCCAAAAAAAACTTTGTTATTTCTTATTTCTTGAGAAAGAGAAAAATGAAATGATTTTTCGACTTTCGTGGGGTGTTTCGGTGCTGAAGAACGCTGATCAGTGGAACTATCTTGCAGTGTTTTCACTTAGCCGTAGTCTTTACAAAATATGCGTTTTTTTTGCTGTTTAATATTTTTGACAAACTTAATTTCCATACGAGAAACTATGAGAACTCTTATAAAATTATTCACAGAAGAGTGTGAGTCAGGACTGGACCTCAGCTGCCTACTACTCTGACTTCATTGGACACATGTGAAATGAAGGAGAACACACTCTAGTGGAACAAAGGTAAATAACATAAAACATTAACTATTTATTTTATTATCCAGTGTGGCTGGATCAAAATAAACTTTGGAGACGCTTTGCTGAACAAAAAGTTACTTTATTACAAGCGAGTGTCATTATACAGGTCTGCAGTACCAGGAGGAGCGTAGGTCAAAAAGTTATTGAATGATTGATTGATTGATTGAAACTTTTATTAGTAGATTGCACAGTTCAGTACATAATTGACGACTAAATGGTAACACCCCAATAAGTTTTCAAATTGTTTAAGTCGGGGTCCACGTTAATCAATTCATGGTAAAAGGACTCCTAACCCGGAGAAGCCAAATTATCTGTTTTTATATCTCTCCTTTCTGTCTCAGGATGTGTGTGCTAAGTCAGGAGAGCGCATCCTGACCATAAAAGCAGATTGTGGAAGTGGCTTACTCGCAGTCCCACTGTCAGACAACAGGAGTCCTGCATGCGGGTTTAAAAAGGTTTTTAATGATCGTATGTTTTTATGCAAAGGTTTTTTTTATCTCAGAACGTGACTTTCCAAACTTCCCTCTCGTCCTGCAACGCAGCCGCTCACTCCTAAAGACAACAGATGATTAGATTGACACATACCACCTGTGAAACCTGCCAGCTGTGTCTCGCCGCCCCTGCTTGATGGCACTCGTCCTCAGCACCACGGACAGCGGCGGTGACTTTCGCAGAGATGTTCATGTGTAAGTGGGAAGAAAAAAACTGCTTGGAGTCATAACTCAAACGTTGGCGTTGAGCGAGACAGGTAGTCTTTTCTCACGTATATGGTTATCACTTTTAAATTCCCAAGTCCCAATAAGAGCCTTTTTGCCTACGAGAAGTGATCCAATGCACCTGTGAATATCAAACTAGGGGGCCTCATCTACAGACCCCGTTTCAATATGAGTTGGGAAATTGTGTTAGATGTAAATATAAACGGAATACAATTAATTGCAAATCATTTTCAACCCATATTCAGTTGAATATGCTACAAAGACAACATATTTGATCTTCAAACTGATAAACTTTTTTTTTTTTTGCAAATAATCATTAACTTTAGAATTTGATGCCAGCAACATGTGACAAAGAAGTTGGGAAAGGTGGCAATAAATACTGATAAAGTTGAGGAGTGCTCATCAAACACTTATTTGGAACATCCCACAGGTGTGCAGGCTAATTGGGAACAGGTGGGTGCCATGATTGGGTATAAAAGCAGCTTCCCAAAAAATGCTAAGTAATTCCCAAACTAGGATGGGGCGAGGATCACCAATTTGTAATCAAATTGTCGAACAGTTTTAGAAGAACAATTCTCAACGAGCTATTGCAAGGACTTTAGGGATTTTACCATCTACGGTCCGTAAAATCATGAAAAGGTTCAGAGAATCTGGAGAAATCGCTGCACGTAAGCGATGATATTACGGACCTTTGACCCCTCAGGCGGTACTGCATCAAAAACCGACATCAGTGTGTAAAGGATATCACCACATGGGCTCAGGAACACTTCATAAAACCACGGTCAGTAACTACAGTTGGTCGCTACATCTGTAAGTGCAAGTTAAAACTGTACTATGCAAAGCCAAACCCATTTATCAACAATATCCTGTTCTCCCGAAATGTGTTTGTCAATCTTGTATTGTGTGGCTTCACAGCGTGGCGCATATTATAAGAGTGTTAAAATTGTTTATATCACAACCATTAGTGTACTCTGTGTCACCCAGTATGCCTTGCAGTCGTGTGCGTGTTGCTGCGGAAGTCACACACAACATGATGCTGGACTGACAATCAGATCGAAAAAGCCATTTGCTTCATAGCACGCCCTAATACTTATTATTTGGGTGACTTCTGGCAGTCATTCGAAAGAATAATAGCGTCTCTTATTGTCTTCTTCGCTTTATGACACGGGTCTTAAATGGCTCTTGGAATGGCAAAGGATAACGATCTCAGAACCATGCATATCGAATATTTCCGGATGGTTCAACTGCCACCCGCCCGAATCTAATTCAAATCTATTTTTTCGTCATGTCAATCAATCAATCAATCAATCAATGTTTATTTAGATAGGCCCAAATCACAAATGTCTCAAAGGACTGCACAAATCATTACGACTACAACATCCTCGGAAGAACCCACAAAAGGGCAAGGAAAACTCACACCCAGTGGGCAGGGAGAATTCACATCCAGTGGGACGCCAGTGACAATGCTGACTATGAGAAACCTTGGAGAGGACCTCAGATGTGGGCAACCCCCCTCCTCTAGGGGACCGAAAGCGATGGATGTCGAGCGGGTCTAACATGATACTGTGAAAGTTCAATCCATAGTGGCTCCAACACAGCCGCGAGAGTTCAGTTCAAAGCGGATCCAAGACAGTAGCGAGAGTCCCGTCCACAGGAAACCATCTCAAGCGGAGGCGGATCAGCAGCGTAGAGATGTCCCCAACCGATACACGGGCGAGCGGTCCATCCTGGGTCCCGACGAGCGGTCCATCCTGGGTCTCGACTCTGGACAGCCAGTACTTCATCCATGGTCATCGGACCGGACCCGCTCCACAAGGGAGGGGGGAAAATAGGAGAAAAAAGAAAAGAAGCGGCAGATCAACTGGTCTAAAAAGGAGGTCTATTTAAAGGCTAGAGTATACGGATGAGTTTTAAGGTGAGACTTAAATGCTTCTACTGAGGTAGCATCTCGAACTGTTACCGGGAGGGCATTCCAGAGTACTGGAGCCCGAACGGAAAACGCTCTATAGCCCGCAGACTTTTTTGGGGCTCTAGGAATCACTAATAAGCTGGAGTCTTTTGAAGGCAGATTTCTTGCCGGGACATATGGTACAATACAATCGGCAAGATAGGATGGAGCTAGACCGTGTAGTATTTTATACGTAAGTAGTAAAACCTTAAAGTCACATCTTAAGTGCACAGGAAGCCAGTGCAGGTGAGCCAGTACAGGTATATATGTATGTATATATGTATATAAAGGTATATACAGTATAGGTATATATGTATGTATATATGTATATAAAGGTATATAAGTATAGGTATATATGTATGTATATATGTATATAAAGGTATATACAGTATAGGTATATATGTATGTATATATGTATATAAAGGTATATACAGTACAGGTATATATGTATGTATATATGTATATAAAGGTATATACAGTACAGGCGTAATGTGATCAAACTTTCTTGTTCTTGTCAAAAGTCTAGCAGCCGCATTTTGTACCAACTGTAATCTTTTAATGCTAGACATGGGGAGACCCGAAAATAATACGTTACAGTAATCGAGACGAGACGTAACAAACGCATGGATAATGATCTCGACGTCTTTAGTGGACAAAATGGAGCGAATTTTAGCGATATTACGGAGATGAAAGAAGGCCGTTTTAGTAACGCTTTTAATGTGTGACTCAAAGGAGAGAGTTGGGTCGAAGATAATACCCAGATTCTTTACCGTGTCGCCTTGTTTTATTGTTTGGTTGTCAAATGTTGAAGTTGTATTATTAAATAGAGGTCGGTGTCTAGCAGGACCGATAATCAGCATTTCCGTTTTTTTGGCGTTGAGTTGCAAAAAGTTAGCGGACATCCATTGTTTAATTTCATTAAGACACGCCTCCAGCTGACTACAATCCGGCGTGTTGGTCAGCTTTAGGGGCATGTAGAGTTGGGTGTCATCAGCATAACAGTGAAAGCTAATACCGTATTTGCGTATGATGTCACCTAGCGGCAGCATGTAGATGCTGAAGAGTGCAGGGCCAGGGACCCAACGCCACACGTTACTTTAACATAGTCCGAGGTCACATTGTTATGGGAGACACACTGCATCCTATCAGTAAGATAAGAGTTAAACCAAGACAGGGCTAAGTCTGACATACCAATTCGTGTTTTGATACGCTCTAATAAAATATTATGATCGACGGTATCGAAAGCAGCACTAAGATCGAGGAGCAGCAACATAGATGACGCATCAGAATCCATCGTTAGCAATAGATCATTAGTCATTTTTGCGAAGTTCTGTCTCCGTGGAGTGATTTGGCCCGAAACCGGATTGGAAGGTTTCACATAGATTGTTAAACGCTAAGTGTTCATAAACCCGGACTCCGCGGACGAGACTGCAAACCGCGTATCCCTAATGACCATACAATTACAGTATTACTAAAGTGAGCTAAAAAGTTGCAACAAGGACAGGATTTCTTTGAGTTGGACGCTGAAATTGCTTCTCTTTGGGGATCGACTGAAACAATGAGAAAGAACGGCTGAATTAGTTTTCCTCTATCAGGTTGGCTGTCTGTGCCTTTAAGATCCTTGTCGGACTCAATTTCCTTCCGCTGTGATTTATTATCTGAATGCATCCCTTTGCCACGTGGGATAGTAGTCATAGAGATGCTTACAATGTCACACACACCCTCTTAGGCTTTGTGCGCGTAGAGCCTTGGTTTTCAGGTACGCGGTCGGATTTATGTTTGACAATGATGACAGGTTAAGTGGTTGCACTTGTTTTCCAAGAACTTTGCCTCAGCCAAGGCCTGCCGTTGTATTCAATCAGCTCCACAATAGCCAACCAGATTGCGTTCGAGGTGGATGAAATTCACTTGGTTAGGTGCTTGTTTGTGTGCTTTCAACCCACGTTTGGCACTAAACCTGATCTACAAGTGCGATAGAATGGTCATAATGTCGTCTTTTCTTCTGCGCCCCCCCCCCCCCCCCCCCCCCCCCCACCATTCTGCACGTATCGCTCCGACAAGGTCGGTTTAGTGGAAGCGGTACAATCCCTTACAAGGATGGCTTTTCTTGCAATAAAAACACATTCACAGGCATTTCATTGGAAGGAGTTGTGACGTTTTGCTGGCATCCTGGCGTGGTTTGCGTTCTCCCGTGGGTGAAGCGAAGAAGGACGATATAATGATCTATTATACAATAAAAACAAAAAAATCTGCGTTCAAAAGACTCCGGCTTATTAGTGATTCCTAAAGCCCCAAAAAAGTCTGTGGGCTATAGAGCGTTTTCCAGTACTCTGGAATGCCCTCCCGGTAACAGTTCCAGATGCTACCTCAGTAGAAGCATTTAAGTCTCATCTTAAAACTCATCTGTATACTCTAGCCTTTAAATATCAATCAATCAATCAATCAATGTTTTTTTATATAGCCCCAAATCACAAATGTCTCAAAGGATTACACAAATCATTACGACTACAACATCCTCGGAAGAACCCACAAAAGGGCAAGGAAAACTCACACCCAGTGGGCAGGGAGAATTCACATTCAGTGGGACGCCAGTGACAATGCTGACTATGAGAAACCTTGGAGAGGACCTCAGATGTGGGCAACCCCCCCCCCTCTAGGGGACCGAAAGCAATGGACGTCGAGCGGGTCTAACATGATACTGTGAAAGTTCAATCCATAGTGGCTCCAACACAGCCGCGAGAGTTCAGTTCAAGCGGATCCAAGACAGCAGCGAGAGTCCCGTCCACAGGAAACCATCTCAAGCGGATCAGCAGCGTAGAGATGTCCCCAACCGATACAGGCGAGCTGTCCATCCTGGGTCCCGACGAGCGGTCCATCCTGGGTCTCGATTCTGGACAGCCAGTACTTCATCCATGGTCATCGGACCGGACCGCCTCCACAAGGGAGGGGGGGACATATGAGAAAGAAAAGAAGCGGCAGATCAACTGGTCTAAAAAGGAGGTCTATTTAAAGGTTAGAGTATACAGATGAGTTTTAAGGTGAGACTTAAATGCTTCTACTGAGGTAGCATCTCGAACTGTTACCGGGAGGGCATTCCAGAGTACTGGAGCCCGAACGGAAAACGCTCTATAGCCCGCAGACTTTTTTGGGCTTTAGGAATCACTAATAAGCCGGAGTCCTTTGAAGGCAGATTTCTTGCATATGGTACAATACAATCGGCAAGATAGGATGGAGCTAGACCGTGTAGTATTTTATACGTAAGTAGTAAAACCTTAAAGTCACATCTTAAGTGCACAGGAAGCCAGTGCAGGTGAGCCAGTAAAGGTATATATGTATGTATATATGTATATAAAGGTATATACAGTACAGGTGTAATATGATCAAACTTTCTTGTTCTTGTCAAAAGTCTAGCAGCCGCATTTTGTACCAACTGTAATCTTTTAATGCTAGACATGGGGAGACCCGAAAATAATACGTTACAGTAATCGAGAATAGACCTCCTTTTTAGACCAGTTGATCTGCCGCTTCTTTTCTGTTTTCTCCGCTTCTTTTCTTTTTTCTCCTATGTCCCCCCCTCCCTTGTGGAGGGGGTCCGGTCCGATGACCATGGATGAAGTACTGGCTGTCCAGAGTCGGGACCCAGGATGGACCGCTCGCCTGTGTACCGGTTGGGGACATCTCTACGCTGCTGATCCGCCTCCGCTTGGGATGGTTTCCTGTGGACGGGACTCTCGCTGCTGTCTTGGATCCGCTTTGAACTGAACTCTCGCGGCTGTGTTGGAGCCACTATGGATTGAACTTTCACAGTATCATGTTAGACCCGCTCGACATCCATTGCTTTCGGTCCCCTAGAGGGGGGGGGGGGGTTGCCCACATCTGAGGTCCTCTCCAAGGTTTCTCATAGTCAGCATTGTCACTGGCATCCCACTGGATGTGAATTCTCCCTGCCCACTGGGTGTGAGTTTTCCTTGCCCTTTTGTGGGTTCTTCCGAGGATGTCGTAGTCGTAGTGGTTTGTACAGTCCTTTGAGACATTCGTGATTTAGGGCTATATAAATAAACATTGATTGATTGATTGATAAAAACAAAGGCACTAGCACAAAGGCACTGGACCATGGGTGTCAAACTCTGGCCCGCGGGCCAAAATTGGCCCGCCGTGTAATTTCATTTGGCCCTTGAGGTAATATCAAATTAAGATTAGAGCTGGCCCGCCGGTATTATACAACGGCGATGCCTCTGTAACACTGCATTCACCACTGATAGTCGCACTTGCCAACCCTCACGATTTCCCTGGGAGACTCCCAAAGTTCAGTGCCCCTCCCGAAAATCTCCCTAGGCAACCATTCTTCCGAATTTCTCCCGATTTCCACCCGGACAACAATATTGGGGGCGTGCCTTGAAGGCACTGCCTTTAGCGTCCTCTACAGCCTGTCGTCGCGTCCGCCTTTCCGCCATACAAACAACGTGGCGGCCCAGTCACATAATACATGCGGCTTTAACACACACAAGTGAATGCAAGGCATACTTGATCAACAGCCATAAGGGTCACACTGAGGGTGGCCGTATAAACAACTTTAACATTTTTTACAAATATGCGCCACACTGTGAAGCCACACCAAACAAGAATGACAAACACATTTCGGGAGAACATCCGCACCGTAGCACAGGGGTCGGGAACCTTTTTGGCTGAGAGAGCCAAGAAGCCAAATATTGTAAAATGTATTTCCCTAAGAGCCATATTTTTTTTTTACACTGAACACAACTAGACGCGTGCATTTTTAAGTAAGACCAACATTTCCAGAGTATAATAAGTCTCGGTTGGTAGAGCGGCCGTGCCAGCAACATGAGGGTTGCAGGTTCGATTCCCGCTTCCGCCATCCTAGTCACTGCCGTTGTGTCCTTGGGCAAGACACTTTACCCACCTGCTCCCAGTGCCACCCACACTGGTTTATATGTAACTTAGATATTGGGTTTCACTATGTAAAGTGCTTTGAGTCACTAGAGAAAAGCGCTATATAAATATAATTCACTTCACTTCTTATTCTTTGTAATAACATTGTGTTTCTGAAGCTAACTGTGGAGTGGGCGTGGCCTGCGGGCCTGCAGCAAAGCAGGATGTTGCCACGACCGGATCCAGAAATCAGCGACAGGTGCGTAGATGGCCCACCTGGGCCTTGTTATCTAATCACCTGTCGCTCTGTTATAAGCAGCAGCCAGGGGGAGAGACGGGGTCGGGGCTGGAGCCAGAGCGCGAGTGAGGACGAAAGAGAAAAAGACAATTGCTGGAAAGCAACTGAGAGAAAAATAAAACAATATTGTAATCCTAAAACAGGCTCTTGGTGGTCTGAAGAACCCCCAGGAGGGCAAGCCCCACACTAACCAATGATAAATAAATTACTTCTTACCATTAACGCAACTTCTTGAACATAAAATAGCATGTGAATGTTTTGTATTTTGAACGTTATTTTTAACATCGTGATTACCAGCGGAATTATTCATTACTTATCGTGTTAAGCAATGTCAGCTCAGATTTATCCGAGAGCCAGATGCAGTCATCAAAAGAGCCACATCTGGCCCTAGAGCCCTAGCACAACATAAACACAATAAAAGAAATACCCAGAATCCCTTGCAGCACGACCACCACCAAACCCCGCCCTCCCCAATTTTTATTTAAATTTCATTTGATATGCCTTTTATATTTTTTAATCATTATTATTATTATTTGAAACTGGATTTTGCATGTGACTATAAAGTTATATAAGCCTTGCTTGTTCAATATTCAATGCGAAACTTGTTTGGGTCCCTATTAAAAGGTTAATTTGATCAACCTTGGCCCGCGGCTTTGTTCAGTTTTAAATGTTGGCCCACTCTGTATTTGAGTTTGACACCCCTGCACTAGACAAAACAAACAGAAAGCGCCAGTATGTAAATTAGGGACATAAACTAAATAGGAATAGCATGGAAGCTAACAAGTAACAAAAGTAGTCTTTACCACAATGCAGCGTGGGAGCAGACAAGAGTCCAAGAACGGATGTCAAACCAAGGCGGTCTTAAATAGAAGACGTAATCAACAAATCAGGTGCGCGGCGACAAACAAGAGACAGGTGACACTAACGAGTTACCATGACGACAGAAACAAAACAGGAAGTGCCAAAGGGAACCAAAGACGTCAAATACAACACAGGGTAATGACGAAACAGAACAAAATGACGAAACAGAACAAAACCCAGAATAGGACGTGGACCATGACAGGAGTATTAAAAAAATATATTTGCAACAGAGTTGTATTTTTACAAGATTTTTAAAAAATATTTCTGTGTGAGTTCGTCAGTGCAATTTTAAATATTAAACAAATGAACTAATGAATCCACCACATTATACTTGCCAACCTTAAAGGGGAACATCATCAGCAGACCTATGTGAGCGTCAATATTGTTGCCATCCGTGACTCAGATCTTCACGTGTTTATTTTTCCATCTTTGTTTCATTCTCTTCGATCAATCAATCAATGTTTATTTATATAGCCCCAAATCACAAATGTCTCAAAGGACTGCACAAATCATTACGACTACAACATCCTCGGAAGAACCCACAAAAGGGCAAGGAAAACTCACACCCAGTGGGCAGGGAGAATTCACATCCAGTGGGACGCCAGTGACAATGCTGACTATGAGAAACCTTGGAGAGGACCTCAGATGTGGGCAACCCCCCCCCCCCCCCTCTAGGGGACCGAAAGCAATGGATGTCGAGCGGGTCTAACATGATACTGTGAAAGTTCAATCCATAGTGGCTCCAACACAGCCGCGAGAGTTCAGTTCAAAGCGGATCCAAGACAGCAGCGAGAGTCCCGTCCACAGGAAACCATCCCAAGCGGAGTCGGATCACATTCGTAGAGATGTCCCCAACCGATACACAGGCGAGCGGTCCATCCTGGGTCTCGACTCTGGACAGCCAGTACTTCATCCATGGTCATCGGACCGGACCCCCTCCACAAGGGAGGGGGGGACATAGGAGAAAAAAGAAAAGAAGCGGCAGATCAACTGGTCTAAAAAGGAGGTCTATTTAAAGGCTAGAGTATACAGATGAGTTTTAAGGTGAGACTTAAATGCTTCTACTGAGGTAGCATCTCCAACTGTTACCGGGAGGGAATTCCAGACCCACTTACTTCCCGTCTAGTCCGTTACCATGGTTACACATTGATTTCACCTGCTCCTCGTTTTCTACGCACACCTGGTTCTCCTTGATTTCTCCCTATATAAATTTTCCTCTTTTCTTTGTTCAGTCTGGGTCCATAAATTTGCCTTCTAGCAACAGTATTGACTGACTTCATGTAAGTGAATTGTATATATATTAGTGAATTATATTTATATAGCGCTTTTCTCTAGTGACTCAAAGCGCTTTACATAGTGAAACCCAATATCTAAGTTACATTTAAAGCAGTGTGGGTGGCACTGGGAGCAGGTGGGTAAAGTGTCTTGCCCAAGGACACAACGGCAGTGACTAGGATGGCGGAAGCGGGAATCGAACCTGCAACCCTCAAGTTGCTGGCACGGCCACTCTACCAACCGAGCTATACCACCCCACTATAGTATATTCTCGCTAGCTTTTCACGCTAAACCTTTGTTTTATTCCAGCTCTCACGCTGATGAATTGTTTTTCCTTTTTTTGTGTGCCTTTGTGCCAGTCTTAGTTTTGATGTTTTCTATTCCTTTTATGCTAGCGCCCTTGGTTTATTTTGTCTGTTAGCTCCAGTGTTTTTGTTCGTAGCCTGATTTTGTTAAGCTTAATAAATCATTTAAACTTACTATTGCTGTGTTCTTGTCGACGCATCCACGGAGGGACATTACTATGCCAATCAGTCATTACAAATATGTACCTTGATGGTGCAGAAAAAAGACCATCTATTTTTTAAACCGATTTCCGAACTCTAAATGGTTGAATTTGGGCGAATTAAACGCCTTTCTGTTTATCGCGCTGGAAGCGATGACGTCAGAATGTGACGTCGCCGAGGTAACACACCCGCCATTTTCATTTTCACATTACAAACACCGGGTCTCAGCTCTGTTATTTTCCGTTTTTTTGACCATTTTTTGGAACCTTGGAGACATCATGCCTGGTGGGTGTGTTGTCGGAGGGTGTAACAACACTAACAGGGAGGGATTCAAGTTGCACCACTGGCCCGAAGATGC
This sequence comes from Nerophis ophidion, assembly GCF_033978795.1. Lineage (NCBI taxonomy): Eukaryota > Metazoa > Chordata > Actinopteri > Syngnathiformes > Syngnathidae > Nerophis > Nerophis ophidion. The sequence continues at coordinate 46,001,013 of NC_084628.1, forward strand.
CAAAGTGTCTGCCGCCAGACCCACATTGAATGTGCCAGAGTGTCTCCACATTTGACCGGCGCTGACAGACATGGCACAGAGATGTATGGATAACCTGCAGATGCATTTGCAACGATAGTCAACGAAATCACAAAGTTTAGTTTGTTGATGTTGACTTATGTGCTAATCAAATATATTTGGTCGCGGCGTGACTGCCAGCTAATCGATGCAAACATGCTACGATAATCGATGCTAACATGCTATTTACCGGCGATGCTAAGGCAGACATGGCACAGAGATGTATGGATAACCTGCAGATGCATTTGCAACGATAGTCAACGAAATCACAAAGTTTAGTTTGTTGATGTTGACTTATGTGCTAATCAGATATATTTGGTCGCGGCGTGACTGCCAGCTAATCGATGCAAACATGCTACGATAATCGATGCTAACATGCTATTTACCGGCGATGCTAAGGCAGACATGGCACAGAGATGTATGGATAACCTGCAGATGCATTTGCAACGATAGTCAACGAAATCACGAAGGTGAGTTTTGTTGATGTTGACTGCCAACTAATCGATGCTAACATGCTACGCTAATTGATGCTAACATGCTAATTACCGGCGGTGCTAAAGCAGACATGGCACAGAGATGTATGGATAACCTGTAGATGCATTTGCAACTATATTACATTTCCTTTCACCCACATTTAATGCAAAACAAACACTTACCAATCGACGGATTTAAGTTGCTCCAGTGTCACAAGATGCGAAAGTCTTGATCGATTGGTCCGCACATTTTACCGCAGCTATTCGGCCATGCTATGGCTATGAATAGCGTCAATAGCTATTCGCTCAATAGCTTCAGTTTCTTCTTCAATACTTTCATACTCCAACCATCTGTTTCAATACATGCGTAATCTGTTGAATCGCTTAAGTCGCTGAAATCCGAGTCTAAATCCGAGCTAATGTCGCTATATCTTGCTGTGGTATTCCCATTGTTTGTTTACATTGGCAGCACTGTGTGACGTCACAGGGAAATGGATAGTGGTTTCGAAGATAGCAAAAATAAGGCACTTTAAAGCTTTATTTAGGGATATTTCGAGACCGGTAAAATTTTGAAAAAAAACATCAAAAAATACAACAAGCCACTGGGAACTGATTTTTATTGTTTTTAACCCTTTTGAAATTGTGATAATGTTCCCCTTTAAGACCTCCGATTTCGGGAGGCGGGGGGCGCGGTCAGGGGTGTTTTTTTAATAGATGTCATCAGTGTTTGAACCTGACACTCATCATTACACCATGTACCAAATTAAATAGCTTCGAGGTCAGTAAGCACAACCAGGATTATTCCGTACACTGGGCAAACCGGGTTATAGGGCGCATTGTTGATTTTTTAAGAAAATGAAAGGATTTTAAGTCCGCCTCATAGTCTGAAAAATACGGTACTTTATATATATATATAATAATAATAAAAAATACTGCAGTGTCAAGTGGTCCACCACTTGTGTCTGTTAGATTGATTGCAATGCAAAGAGGTCATGGTCTCCAGAGGAGGGATGACACTGACTTGTGTTCCAATATACTGATTTTTATATCACTATTTGTATTTTGACTGGTCACACAGGCTGACTTTTATTTATTACACCGCTCTAATATTACTTACAGCTCATTCCTTGACCTGGGCTCAAACATATGAGGTCATCTGTTCCCCCGCCGGTCGTCAGGCGTGGTCGCCGTGCGAAAGCAAACATTGCTGTCAACGGTCCCAACGCTGTGTTGTTTTGCCGTATTGATCCATCGTGTTCTTGACGTGCCGCTCCCAATGATCCGTCCAGTTACGGACGACACTTGCGTTTATCTCTGGCGGACAAGCCGGGTGGGCTCAATCAAAGTCAAGAGGGCCATGCTGTGATGTATGCAAATGATGCAATCACCAGAGCAGACCTGGGCAAATTAAGGCCCGGGGGCCACGTGCGGCCCGTTAAGATGTTCAATCTGGCCCACCGGACCATCCATCCATCTGAGGTCGGGTCACGGGGGCAGCAGCCTAAGCAGGGAAGCCCAGACTTCCCTCTCCCCAGCCACTTCGTCCAGCTCTTCCCGGGGGATCCCGAGGCGTTCCCAGGCCAGCCGGGAGACATAGTCTTCCCAACGTGTCCTGGGTCTTCCCTGTGGCCTCCTACCGGTCGGACCTGCCCGAAACACCTCCTTAGGGAGGCGTTCAGGTGGCATCCTGACCACATGCCTGAACCACCTCATCTGGCTCCTCTCCATGTGGAGAAGCAGCGGCTTTACTTTGAGCTCCTCCCGGATGGCAGAGCTTCTCACCCTATCTCTAAGGGAGAGACCCAAACTCATTTCGGCCGCTTGTACCCGTGATCTTATCCTTTCGGTCATGACCCAAAGCTCACGACCATAGGTGAGGATGGGAACGTAGATCGACCGGTAAATTGAGAGCTTTGCCTTCCGGCTCAGCTCCTTCTTCACCACAACGGATCGATTCAGCGTCCGCATTACTGAAGACGCCGCACTGATTCGCCTGTCGATCTCACCATCCACTCTTCCCTCATTCGTGAACATGACTCCTAGGTACTTGAACACCTTTACTTGGGTCGAGATCTCCTCCCCAACCCGGAGATGGGCGAGAACCATGGATGTGCTGATTCTCATCCCAGTCGCTTCACATTCGGCTGCGAACCGATCCAGTGATAGCTGAAGATTCTGGCCAGATGAAGCCATCAGGACCTCATCATCTGCAAAAAGCAGAGACCTAATCCTGCAGCTACCAAACCGGATCCCTTCAACGCCCTGACTGCGCCTAGAAATTCTGTCCATAAAAGTTATGAACAGCATGGGTGACAAAGGGCAGCCTTGGCGGAGTCCAACCCTCACTGGAAACTCCTCTCCGAGTTACCACCTTAACGTGGTAGAGGAGTTTGCGTATCCTAATGATCCTAGGAGCTATGTTGTCCAGGGGCTTTAAGGTCTTTCAGACAAAGATCCCTCACCTAGGGATCTTTGTCTGATCCCTAGGTGAGGGATCAGACAAAGAGCAGGTCGAAGACTTCTATGGAAATAAACCAACCGAGACTCAGATTTCCTCTGGAGCCAGTCCCGGAGTTGGGGCACGATGGCGAGCGCCTGGTGGCCGGAACTGTCCCCAAGAGATAAGTTGGTCCCCCCTCTCATGGGAGGGGCCATAGAGGTTGGGTGCGTTGCGAGCTGGGCGGCAGCCGAAGGAATGGCACTTGGCGGTCTGATCCTCGGCTGGATAAGCTACCTCTTAGGACATGGCCGCCCAGACATTCCCAAATATTTTTTTTTAGATCTTTAAGATGGAAAGTAGCTGCCATTATGATCTGCAGTGATGTTTGAAATTACCATAAGTCTTGAACTATACAACATATTTCAATGGTTGGAATTTGCGCTTTTGCATGATATTTTAGTGACGAGTGTTGTCCTGATACTAATATTATTTTGATACTTTTCGGTACTTTTCTAAATAAAGGAAACCAGAAAACAATTGCATTATTGGCTTTATTTTAACAAAAAATCTTAGGGTGTGGCGGACCGGTTCTTTTCAAAGGCGGTGTGGTAACACTATACTAATACCGGTATACCGTACAAGCCTACTAGTTACTATGGTAATCCACGTCACAGCAGGTCAGACGAGGCACCAAGTAGTGTGGGTTGGGAGCGTTTCCACAGAGTGTTTCCAGAACCTTAAATGCAGTTTTAAGGGACAGACGTGGAAGTAGATTTGTACAAGAACATTCTAAATCTTAGTGATGTACCATATGTCCCGGCAAGAAATCTGCCTTCAAAGGACTCCGGCTTATTAGTGATTCCGAAAGCCCAAAAAAAGTCTGCGGGCTATAGAGTGTTTTCGTTTCAGGCTCCAGTACTCTGGAATGCCCTCCCGGTAAAAGTTCGAGATGCCACTTCAGTAGAAGCATTTAAGTCTCACCTTAAAACTCATTTGTATACTCTAGCCTTTAAATAGACTCCCTTTTTAGACCAGTTGATCTGCCGTTTCTTTTCTTTTTCTCCTATGTCCCCCCCTCCCTTGTGGAGCGGGTCCGGTCCGATCCGGTGGCCATGTACTGCTTGCCTGTGTATCGGCTGGGAACATCCGCCTCCGCTTGGGATGGTTTCCTGCTGGCTCCAATGTGAACGGGACTCTCGCTGCTGTGTCGGATCCGCTTTGGACTGGACTCTCGCGGCTGTGTTGGATCCATTATGGATGGGACTTTTCACAGTATCATGTTAGACCCGCTCGACATCCATTGCTTTCCTCCTCTCCAAGGTTCTCATAGTCATCATTGTCACCGACGTCCCACTGGTGCCCTTATGTGGGCCTACCGAGGACGTCGTAGTGGTTTGTGTTGTGGTTTGTGCAGCCCTTTGAGACACTAGTGATTTAGGGCTATATAAGTAAACATTGATTGATTGTTAGATATATCAGATTGTTGATGTTTTTGTTTGTTTTACCCTTCACGTTCATATTTCGCTTTGTTTGTTGCATTTGGCTTGATTGTAAAATATGTGGATTGAAAGCGGGTGTGACGTTTATTTGTTCTCAATATTCAGGGTTTTATCGTTCATAGAAAAAATACAATTCCGTTTTTAAGGCGGTCTGTCTTAACATTTTTAGCATTCAATCAGACTTTATTGTGAGGTTTTGTATTAGTTTTCCTAAAAATAGACATACCGGCTTCCAGGCTAATTTTTTTCTCAAAACTTGGCCCCCCGAGTCAAAATAATTGCACCAGAGGATAATTTCACTGGGCTTGAGACTCCTTTCGCCGACATAATTGATCCCGGAGGATTCCCAGTAAAGGACGTGTTGTTGTTTCTTGTGTGCCTTCTTTATAGACTTGAGATTTATTGCTGAAATTAGGCTCTACTTTGCTCAGCCCGTATTTTGTAACTCTACAACATATCCGTTTTAATTAATGGGAATAGCCTTTGAAAGTTTGTACAATCATGTGGAAAGGCACTGCAGTATTGCGATGTGTACGCTCATTATTTTTGCACTGACCCTTCCAAATAAAAATAAAAAAACAGTAATGTGGTTTGTCTGGAGGCGTGTCTTAATGAAATTAAACAATGGATGTCCGCTAACTTTTTGCAACTCAACGCCAAAAAAACGGAAATGCTGATTATCGGTCCTGCTAGACACCGAACTCTATTTAATAATACAACTCTAACATTTGACAACCAAACAATTAAACAAGGCGACACGGTAAAGAATCTGGGTATTATATTCGACCCAACTCTCTCCTTTGAGTCACACATTAAAAGCGTTACTAAAACAGCCTTCTTTCATCTCCGTAATATCGCTAAAATTCGCTCCATTTTGTCCACTAAAGACGCCGAGATCATTATCCATTATCGATTACTGTAACGTATTATTTTCGGGTCTCCCCATGTCTAGCATTAAAAGATTACAGTTGGTACAAAATGCGGCTGCTAGACTTTTGACAAGAACAAGAAAGTTTGATCACATTACGCCTGTACTGTATATACCTTTATATACATATATACATACATATATACCTGTACTGTATATACCTTTATATACATATATACATACATATATACCTATACTGTATATACCTTTATATACATATATACATACATACATACCTATACTGTATATACCTTTATATACATATATACATACATATATACCTGTACTGTATATACCTTTATATACATATATACATACATATATACCTATACTGTATATACCTTTATATACATATATACATACATACATACCTATACTGTATATACCTTTATATACATATATGCATACATATATACCTATACTGTATATACCTTTATATACATATATACATACATATATACCTGTATTGTATATACCTTTATATACATATATACATACATATATACCTATACTGTATATACCTTTATATACATATATACATACATATATACCTGTACTGGCTCACCTGCACTGGCTTCCTGTGCACTTAAGATGTGACTTTAAGGTTTTACTACTTACGTATAAAATACTACACGGTCTAGCTCCATCCTATCTTGCCGATTGTATTGTACCATATGTCCCGGCAAGAAATCTGCCTTCAAAAGACTCCGGCTTATTAGTGATTCCTAGAGCCCAAAAAAAGTCTGCGGGCTATAGAGCGTTTTCCGTTCGGGCTCCAGTACTCTGGAATGCCCTCCCGGTAACAGTTCGAGATGCTACCTCAGTAGAAGCATTTAAGTCTCACCTTAAAACTCATTTGTATACTCTAGCCTTTAAATAGACTCCCTTTTTAGACCAGTTGATCTGCCGCTTCTTTTCTTTCTCCTATGTCCCCCCCTCCCTTGTGGAGGGGGTCCGGTCCGATGACCATGGATGAAGTACTGGCTGTCCAGAGTCGAGACCCAGGATGGACCGCTCGTCGGGACCCAGGATGGACCGCTCGCCTGTGTATCGGTTGGGGACATCTCTACGAATGTGATCCGACTCCGCTTGGGATGGTTTCCTGTGGACGGGACTCTCGCTGCTGTCTTGGATCCGCTTTGAACTGAACTCTCGCGGCTGTGTTGGAGCCACTATGGATTGAACTTTCACAGTATCATGTTAGACCCGCTCGACGTCCATTGCTTTCGGTCCCCTAGAGGGGGGGGGGTTGCCCACATCTGAGGTCCTCTCCAAGGTTTCTCATAGTCAGCATTGTCACTGGCGTCCCACTGGATGTGAATTCTCCCTGCCCACTGGGTGTGAGTTTTCCTTGCCCTTTTGTGGGTTCTTCCGAGGATGTCGTAGTCGTAATGATTTGTGCAGTCCTTTGAGACATTTGTGATTTGGGGCTATATAAATAAACATTGATTGATTGATTGACTGCAAAAAGTCAGTGTTCGAAAACAAGAATAAATTAAACTGCAAGCAGCGATGGACGGGACCGACTTTTGCTAGTGTTTCCTGCCTTTACCCATTCAACATATCTTTACCTGCACATTACCTACCTTCCCTGCATCCTGGGTTCACACTGGTGCTTCTTTCTTTCACCCATACACAGTGGTGCTTCCTGTCATCACCCAGACAACATATCTTTACCTGCACATTACCTACCTTCTCTGTATCCTGGAGTCAAACTGGTGCCTCCTTTTTTCACCCAGTCAACATATCTTTACCCGCACACTACCTACCTTCTCTGCATTGTGTGGTCACGCTGGTGCTTCCTGCTTTTAGGCGGCCATCTTGAGACGGCAGCAGCGTAGCAGTTCTTTGAAGACTCGTAAAATCAAAACCGGAGCAGTTAGAAAAACTATTTTCGCAACTTTTAATCACAAAGGTTCACTCTCTCTCCTGTGCGAGTTTGAAGCCGACACAACTAACGCGCTCAGAGGAGATAATGTTTGAAAAAAGGTGACGGTTTTTACAAAACTTTTGTTTTGAAGGGGTAATTGCCAACTTCCTGTTGTTTTTTTCTGAAGGATGTCAATGAATGAAATGTAGGTCTAAGGTTTTTGTTTCATGTCTCCACGACATTCCTACCAGAAGTTACAAGCAGTTTTGTTTGTGTTTTCTTCCTAGGAGCAGTTATGTCTGTGTTTTATTCCTAAGGAGCACTATTTTGAGTTTTGGGGTTTGGTTTTTTATTAGATCGCAATTTTCACCAGTCCTGATGTGTGTGTCCAATTTGGTGAGTTTTGAAGCGTTCTAAGGGGGTCACATTACAGCTCAAAGAGGCAAAAATTACATTTTTTAGGAAACTTTTGTTTTGAAGGGGTAATTGCCAACTTCCTGTCGATTTTTGCTGAAGGATGTTATTTTATGAAATCTAAGTCTAAGTCAGACCTACATAGAGGTTTTTTTTAATGTCTCTACGACATTTTTAACGGAAGTTACAAGCAGTTTTGTCTGTGTTTTTTCCTAGGGGGTACTAGAGCGCAATTTTGAGTTTTGGGGTCTGGTTTTTTAATAGATAGCAATTTTCTTCAGTTCTGATGTGTGTGTAAAATTTGGTGAGTTTTGAAGCATGTTAAGGGTATCAAATTACAGCTCAAAAAGGCGGCGGTATAATAATAATAAAACCAGAGAAATACAATAGGGTCCTCTGTGCCAAAGGGACATTCGGTCCCTAAATAAAGCTGCAAGCAGCGATGGACGGGCCCGAGTATAAATGGAAGTGGCTGAGGAGAGGGAAGTCTGGGCTTCCCAGATATGAGTTAGAACAACACACTACTTTGTATTATATTGTAGTTTTTACCTTCCATAACGTGTCTACTGACAGATATAAGTTAGAACTATACACTACTTTTAATTATAAATGTAGTTTTTACCTTCCATAACGTGTCTACTGACAGATATAAGTTAGAAAAACCCGATGCTACCCGCCCATTGAAAATACATGGGTACGGCTAGCAGCTACTTTTAGCAAACAGATAGACCTACCAACTCGGCGCATAAAAAGTACAGATGACCTTAAAACGCCACAACAGTCAGGCACCATATGTAAGTACCCAAAATAAAGACTCGACAAATAAGTTCAATCAGAGCAGAAACATAGGAGGAAATAGGATTAAAACCCGATGCTAACCGCCTATTTAAAATACATGGGTACGGCTAGTAACTACTATTAGCAAACAGATAGACCTACCAACTCTGCGTAATATCTAAACATCGACACACTCTCTCGTCACAACTGATGGTCGGCACTTATAAGTTTACAATTCGTTGTAAAATGTTGGACGGTTGTTTTTACGACATGCAGGCAAACGACAACTTTAAAACATACCGACTTAGCTACGGCACCTGGCAGCCATCTTGGTACAGACGATCACAGCCCCTCCCTCACGAATGTTGGTGCGTGCGCACCAGCAGCAGACGGTACGAAAAAAAAACGTCTCCCTCACTGTGACTTTGCACGGCAAACATCTTTGGAATGGTTTTCAGCGCAGCGGTTCTTTGAAGGCTGATAAAATCAAAACCGTGGCAGTAATTAAATCTCTTTCATCAACTTTTAATCAGAAGGGTTCAATCTCTCTCTTGTGGTAGTTTGAAGCCGACACGCGCTCAAAACTTTGTTTTGAAGGGGGAAATGGAAACCTGCTGTTGATTTTTGCTGGGGGTTGTCCATATATGAAATGTAGGTTTAAGTGAGACCTACAAAGAGGTTTTTGTTTTATGTCTCTATGACATTCCTACTGGAAGTTACAGGCAGTTTCGTCTGTGTTTTCTTCCTAGGAGCAGTTTTGTGTGTGTTTTATTCCTAGGGGGCGCTAGAGCGCAATTTTTAGTTTTGTGGTTCGTTTTTTTTTATTAGATCGCAATTTTCGCCAGTCCTGATGTGTGTGTCCAGTTTGGTGAGTTTTCAAACATGTTAATGGGTTCAAATTTCAGCTCAAAGAGGCAAAGGTGACTGTTTTTACAAAACTTTGTTTTAAGGGGGAATTGCAAACTTCCTGTTGATTTTTGCCGAAGGATGTCAGTGTATGAAATATAGGTCTAACTGAGACCTACATAGAGGTTTTTGTTTCACGTCTCTACGACATTCCTACTGGAAGTTACAGGCAGTTTTGTCCGTGTTAACTTCCTAGGGGGCGCTAGAGCGCAATTTTGAGTTTTGTGGTTCGGTTTTTTTGATTAGATCGCAATTTTCGGCAGTCCTGATGTGTGTGTCCAGTTTGGTGAGTTTTGAAGCATGTTAATGGGTTCAAATTACAGCTCAAAGAGGCAAAGGTGAGTGTTTTTACAAAACTTTTTTTAAGGGGGAATTGCAAACTTCCTGTTGATTTTTGCCGAAGGATGTCAGTGTATGAAATATAGGTCTAACTGAGACCTACATATAGGTTTTTGTTCCATGTATCTACGACATTAGCACTGCAAGTTACAGGCAGTTTTGTCTGTGTTAACTTCCTAGGGGGCGCTAAAGTGCAATTTTTAGTTATGGGGTTAGGTTTTTTGATTCAATCGCAATGTTCGTCAGTCCTGATGTGAGTGTCTAATTTGGTGAATAATAATAAAGAAAGAATAAAACGCTAGAATTTCATTAGAGTCCTCTGTCCTAAAGGGACATTCAGTCCCTAAAAATAAAAAAAATTGGGGGTAATTTATTTGAACTAAGCAAATCAACTTTATTTATAAAGCACATTTAAAATTTACCACAGGGGTAGCCAAAGTGCTGCACTGCAAAAACTGAAATCTAAGTGAGATAAAATATCTCAAATAAGGGTGATATTTGCTTATTTTCTGTCTGATAAGATAATTATTCTCACTGAGCAGATTTTATGTTAGAGTGTTTTACTTGTTTTGCTCTTAAATGATCTCAGTAAGATATTACAGCTAGTTGCTTGAAAATTGTCATGTTTTGTGGTTACGTTCTGTTTGGTTTTGGACTCATTGTGCACTCCTGTTTGTTTTGTCACTATGACAACTCATTAGTTTCACCTGTTATGTGTTCACGACTCACGCACCTGTCAATCACTGCACCACATTTTAAGCCTGTAGTTGCCAGGCAGTCAGCCTGGCGACATCATACTCTACACACCTTTGTTACCCATACTGATGATCCATGGTCTTTTCTCGTTCAATGTAAGTTTTCCTTATTCATGCCACAATTCGCAAGTTTTTTTTATGTCCATAGTTTACGTTACAGTAAAAGTATTTGTTTTCATAGCCAAGTTTTGTACCTCCGCTGAGAGCGCCTTTCGTTAGTTCCTGCGTTGAGTTTGTTCCCCACCCTTGTGCGCGCCCTTTTGTTTGGTACTTTTTGAGCGATTAATTAAAAGATGTCAGTACCTTCACGCCATGTCCGGTCCAAAACCAGAATATCAACTATTGTAAAGCTGTGTCATCAACACTCACAAGTATGAAACTGCTTCTTTTTTTTTTTTAGGTAATAACTTCTTATTTTAAGCATGAACAAAACTAAATCATAACTTTGACACAATTGTGTCTCATAATTAAAACAGATGGCAGCCAATGGACTTTGCTGTTTTATTTTCAATGAAACAATAGAAAATACGGACTCATATAGTAGTGGGCGGCATAGCTCGGTTGGTAGAGTGGCCGTGCCAGCAACTTGAGGGTTGCAGGTTCGATTCCCGCTTCCGCCATCCTAGTCACTGCCGTTGTGTCCTTGGGCAAGACACTTTACCCACCTGCTCCCAGTGCCACCCACACTGCTTTAAATATAACTTAGATATTTGGTTTCTCTATGTAAAGCGCTTTGAGTCACTAGAGAAAAGCGCTATATAAATATAATTCACTTCACTAGTACTGTCAATACGTGGACTTGGGGGTTGGTTTTCCCGGAATGCAAAGGAAAGTTGGAGCGGGCAAGGCGTGAAGTTAAGGACATATTTATTAATTACTATAAAAAAAAAACACTCAGTGGCCTCGTGGTTAGAGATTGGTAGGTTGGGAGTTCAAACCCCGGCCGAGTCATACCAAAGACTATAAAAAAAAATGGGACCCATTGCTTCTATGCTTGGCACTCAGCATCAAGGGTTGGAATTGGGGGTTAAATCCCCATAAATGATTCCTGGGCGTGGCCACAGCTGCTGCTCACTGCTCACCTCACTTCCCAGGGGGTGATCAAGGGGATGGGTCAAATGCAGAGGACACATTTCACCACACCTAGTGTGTGCGGGACAATCATTTGTACTTTAACTTTAAAAAGGAACAAAAGGCGAGCACAAGGCGGAAGTACAAAAACGTGGCTAATGAAACAAAAACTTGCACAAAGGCAGAAACTATGAACATGAAACAAAACTGGATAACTGTGTCTTGTGTTGGTATCTCTACTTTGTAATTGGGGGTTAAATCCCCATAAATGATTCCTGGGCGTGGCACCACTGCTGCTCACTGCTCCCCTCACTTCCCAGAGGGTGATTAAGGGGATGGGTTGAATGGAGACGACACATTTCATCAAACCTAGTGTGTGCGGGACAATCATTTGTACTTTAACTTTAAAAAGGAACAAAAGGCGAGCACAAGGCGGAAGTACAAAAACTTGGCTAATGAAACAAAAACTTGCACAAAGGCAGAAACTATGAACATGAAACAAAACTGGATAACTGTGACTTGCGTTGGTATCTCTACTTTGTGCTAAGTCACGTCTTAGCTTCTCGTGCATTCGGCACGTTACTTTGGACTCCTTGCTAAGTTTTAGCTTAGCATTCGGCACGGCTCTTCTTTTGCCTGTTTTGCACCAGTGTTATTTTATTTTTTGTATTAAACCCGCATCCAAATTGTGTTTCCAACGTTACAATTTACGAGTTCATTAAAGTTAGCTAATTTTACTTGCTTTGGAAAGTCTTGGCAAGCCAAATTTTCTTCTCCTATTGGCAGATCGTTTTGCTTCGTTCCAATAAAATACCCCTCGTTTTTGTATTTTCTTGTTTTTGAACACTGACTTTTTGCAGTGTCGAGAAAAAAAGCTATATAAATACAACTCAGGAATTCACGTACCGTATTTCCTTGGTACATGTTTTAATGATAAGTGTGACTAGTAGATGGCAGTCACACATAAGAGATATGTGTAGACTGCAGTATGACGCCAGTAAACAACACCAAAACTTTAAACGTTCCACTATGTCAAGACAAGGATAGTTTTCCCGAGGTGCAAAGCGATTGGAGAGGACACGGCGTGAAGGTAAAGACATCTTTTGTTTTGACCTACAAAAAAAAAAAAAAAAGGCGCGCACAATGGCGGAGAACAAACTTGACCAATGAAAACAAAGACTTTCACAAAGGCAGAAACTATGAACAATAAACAAAAACTTACTTGGCATGAAACTGTGAAACATGACATGAAGCAGAGTGGAAGTAACATGGAGTACAGGTAGATGTATGGAGGTTGATGGATGGTGATGTTGCCAGGACGAACAACAGAAACCGACAGGCTTAAATAGCATTGACATGACCAGTGAAAACAGGTGTGCGAGTGCAAAACGTGAGACAGGTGCGTGACATGAGAACAGGTGAAAACTAATGGGTAGTCATGGTAAGAAAACACACAAGAGAGTGGCAAAACAGGAACTGAGTGTCCAAAAAAACAAAACATGATCACACAGACATGCCGCAGGGCATTTAGTATGCGCCTGCCTTGAATTACTGCCGGGTCGAACTCACTTCCCAAAATAATTAGCGCGTGCTTACTTTTACCGCATGCCTTTGGTAAGTGCAGGAGTGAGAAGAGGTTTTAAATTAATTAGTGCATGCTTACTTTTACCGCATGCCTTTAGTAAGCGCAGGAGTGAGAAGAGGTTTTAAATTAATTAGCGCATGCTTACTTTTACCGCATGCCTTTGGTAAGCGCAGGAGTGAGAAGAGGTTTTAAATTAATTCGCGCATGCTTACTTTTACCGCATGCCTTTGGTAAGCGCAGGAGTGAGGTTTTAAATTAATTAGCGCATGCTTACTTTTACCGCATGCCTTTGGTAAGCGCAGGACTGAGAAGAGGTTTTAAATTAATTAGCGCATGCTTACTTTTACCGCATGCTTTTGGTAAGCGCAGCAGTGAGGTTTTAAATGAATTAGCGCATGCTTACTTTTACCGCATGCCTTTGGTAAGCGCAGGAGTGAGGTTTTGAATTAATTAGCGCATGCTTACTTTTACCGCATGCCTTTGGTAAGCGCAGGGGGGAGAAGAGGTTTTAAATTAATTAGCGCATGCTTACTTTTACCGCATGCCTTTGGTAAGCGCAGGAGTGAGAAGAGGTTTTAAATTAATTAGCGCATGCTTACTTTTACCGCATGCCTTTGGTAAGCGCAGGAGTGAGGTTTTAAATGAATTTGCGCATGCTTACTTTTACCGCATGCCTTTGGTAAGCGCAGGAGTGAGGTTTTAAATTAATTAGCGCATGCTTACTTTTACCGCATGCCTTTGGTAAGTGCAGGACTGAGAAGAGGTTTTAAATTAATTAGCGCATGCTTACTTTTACCGCATGCTTTTGGTAAGTGCCGGAGTGAGAAGAGGTTTTAAATTAATTAGCGCATGCTTACTTTTACCGCATGCCTTTGGTAAGCGCAGGAGTGAGGTTTTAAATTAATTAGCGCATGCTTACTTTTACCGCATGCCTTTGGTAAGTGCAGGAGAGAGAAGAGGTTTTAAATTAATTAGTGCAGGCTTACTTTTACCGCATGCCTTTGGTAAGCGCAGGAGTGAGGTTTTAAATTAATTAGCGCATGCTTACTTTTACCGCATGCCTTTGGTAAGCGCAGGAGTGAGAAGAGGTTTTAAATTAATTCGCGCATGCTTACTTTTACCGCATGCCTTTGGTAAGCGCAGGAGTGAGGTTTTAAATTAATTAGCGCATGCTTACTTTTACCGCATGCCTTTGGTAAGCGCAGGAGTGAGGTTTTAAATTAATTAGCGCATGCTTACTTTTACCGCATGCCTTTGGTAAGCGCAGGAGTGAGGTTTTAAATTAATTAGCGCATGCTTACTTTTACCGCATGCCTTTGGTAAGCGCAGGAGTGAGGTTTTAAATTAATTAGCGCATGCTTACTTTTACCGCATGCCTTTGGTAAGTGCAGGAGTGAGAAGAGGTTTTAAATTAATTCGCGCATGCTTACTTTTACTGCATGCCTTTGGTAAGCGCAGGAGTGAGAAGAGGTTTTAAATTAATTAGCGCATGCTTACTTTTACCGCATGCCTTTGGTAAGCGCAGGACTGAGAAGAGGTTTTAAATTAATTAGCGCATGCTTACTTTTACCGCATGCCTTTGGTAAGCGCAGGAGTGAGAAGAGGTTTTAAATTAATTAGCGCATGCTTACTTTTACCGCATGCCTTTGGTAAGCGCAGGACTGAGAAGAGGTTTTAAATTAATTAGCGCATGCTTACTTTTACCGCATGCCTTTGGTAAGCGCAGGAGTGAGAAGAGGTTTTAAATTAATTTGCGCATGCTTACTTTTACCGCATGCCTTTGGTAAGCGCAGGAGTGAGGTTTTAAATTAATTAGCGCATGCTTACTTCTACCGCATGCCTTTGGTAAGCGCAGGGGGGAGAAGAGGTTTTACATTAATTAGCGCATGCTTACTTTTACCGCATGCCTTTGGTAAGCGCAGGAGTGAGAAGAGGTTTTAAATTAATTAGCGCATGCTTACTTTTACCGCATGCCTTTGGTAAGCGCAGGAGTGAGAAGAGGTTTTAAATTAATTAGCGCATGCTTACTTTTACCGCATGCTTTTGGTAAGCGCAGGAGTGAGGTTTTAAATGAATTAGCGCATGCTTACTTTTACCGCATGCCTTTGGTAAGCGCAGGAGTGAGGTTTTAAATTAATTAGCGCATGCTTACTTTTACCGCATGCCTTTGGTAAGCGCAGGACTGAGAAGAGGTTTTAAATTAATTAGCGCATGCTTACTTTTACCGCATGCCTTTGGTAAGCGCAGGACTGAGAAGAGGTTTTAAATTAATTAGCGCATGCTTACTTTTACCGCATGCCTTTGGTAAGCGCAGGACTGAGAAGAGGTTTTAAATTAATTAGCGCATGCTTACTTTTACCGCATGCCTTTGGTAAGCGCAGGAGTGAGAAGAGGTTTTAAATTAATTTGCGCATGCTTACTTTTACCGCATGCCTTTGGTAAGTGCAGGACTGAGAAGAGGTTTTAAATTAATAAGCGCATGCTTACTTTTACCGCATGCCTTTGGTAAGTGCAGGAGAGAGAAGAGGTTTTAAATTAATTAGTGCATGCTTACTTTTACCGCATGCCTTTGGTAAGCGCAGGAGTGAGGTTTTAAATTAATTAGCGCATGCTTACTTTTACCGCATGCCTTTGGTAAGCGCAGGAGTGAGAAGAGGTTTTAAATTAATTCGCGCATGCTTACTTTTACCGCATGCCTTTGGTAAGCGCAGGAGTGAGGTTTTAAATGAATTAGCGCATGCTTACTTTTACCGCATGCCTTTGGTAAGCGCAGGACTGGGAAGAGGTTTTAAATTAATTAGCGCATGCTTACTTTTACCGCATGCCTTTGGTAAGCGCAGGACTGAGAAGAGGTTTTGAATTAATTAGCGCATGCTTACTTTTACCGCATGCTTTTGGTAAGTGCCGGAGTGAGAAGAGGTTTTAAATTAATTAGCGCATGCTTACTTTTACCGCATGCCTTTGGTAAGCGCAGGAGTGAGGTTTTAAATTAATTAGCGCATGCTTACTTTTGCCGCATGCCTTTGGTAAGCGCAGGGGGGAGAAGAGGTTTTACATTAATTAGCGCATGCTTACTTTTACCGCATGCCTTTGGTAAGCGCAGGAGTGAGAAGAGGTTTTAAATTAATTAGCGCATGCTTACTTTTACCGCATGCCTTTGGTAAGCGCAGGAGTGAGGTTTTAAATTAATTAGCGCATGCTTACTTTTACCGCATGCCTTTGGTAAGCGCAGGACTGAGAAGAGGTTTTAAATTAATTAGCGCATGCTTACTTTTACCGCATGCCTTTGGTAAGCGCAGGACTGAGAAGAGGTTTTAAATTAATTAGCGCATGCTTACTTTTACCGCATGCCTTTGGTAAGTGCAGGACTGAGAAGAGGTTTTAAATTAATAAGCGCATGCTTACTTTTACCGCATGCCTTTGGTAAGTGCAGGAGAGAGAAGAGGTTTTAAATTAATTAGTGCATGCTTACTTTTACCGCATGCCTTTGGTAAGCGCAGGAGTGAGGTTTTAAATTAATTAGCGCATGCTTACTTTTACCGCATGCCTTTGGTAAGCGCAGGAGTGAGAAGAGGTTTTAAATTAATTCGCGCATGCTTACTTTTACCGCATGCCTTTGGTAAGCGCAGGAGTGAGGTTTTAAATGAATTAGCGCATGCTTACTTTTACCGCATGCCTTTGGTAAGCGCAGGACTGAGAAGAGGTTTTAAATTAATTAGCGCATGCTTACTTTTACCGCATGCCTTTGGTAAGCGCAGGACTGAGAAGAGGTTTTGAATTAATTAGCGCATGCTTACTTTTACCGCATGCTTTTGGTAAGTGCCGGAGTGAGAAGAGGTTTTAAATTAATTAGCGCATGCTTACTTTTAC
Organism: Nerophis ophidion; assembly: GCF_033978795.1. Classification (NCBI taxonomy): domain Eukaryota; kingdom Metazoa; phylum Chordata; class Actinopteri; order Syngnathiformes; family Syngnathidae; genus Nerophis; species Nerophis ophidion. The sequence goes on from NC_084628.1 coordinate 46,017,997, forward strand.
CGCATGCCTTTGGTAAGCGCAGGAGTGAGGTTTTAAATTAATTAGCGCATGCTTACTTTTGCCGCATGCCTTTGGTAAGTGCAGGAGTGAGAATAGGTTTTAAATTAATTAGTGCATGCTTACTTTTACCGCATGCCTTTAGTAAGCGCAGGAGTGAGAAGAGGTTTTAAATTAATTCGCGCATGCTTACTTTTACCGCATGCCTTTGTTAAGCGCAGGAGTGAGAAGAGGTTTTAAATTAATTTGCGCATGCTTACTTTTACCGCATGCCTTTGGTAAGCGCAGGAGTGAGGTTTTAAATTAATTAGCGCATGCTTACTTTTACCGCATGCCTTTGGTAAGCGCAGGAGTGAGGTTTTAAATTAATTAGCGCATGCTTACTTTTACCGCATGCCTTTGGTAAGCGCAGGAGTGAGGTTTTAAATTAATTAGCGCATGCTTACTTTTACCGCATGCCTTTGGTAAGTGCAGGAGTGAGAAGAGGTTTTAAATTAATTGGTGCATGCTTACTTTTACCGCATGCCTTTGGTAAGCGCAGGAGTGAGAAGAGGTTTTAAATTAATTAGCGCATGCTTACTTTTACCGCATGCCTTTGGTAAGCGCAGGAGTGAGGTTTTAAATTAATTAGCGCATGCTTACTTTTACCGCATGCCTTTGGTAAGTGCAGGACTGAGAAGAGGTTTTAAATTAATTAGCGCATGCTTACTTTTACCGCATGCCTTTGGTAAGCGCAGGACTGAGAAGAGGTTTTAAATTAATTAGCGCATGCTTACTTTTACCGCATGCTTTTGGTAAGTGCCGGAGTGAGAAGAGGTTTTAAATTATTTAGCGCGTGCTTACTTTTACCGCATGCCTTTGGTAAGCGCAGGAGTGAGAAGAGGTTTTAAATTAATTAGTGCATGCTTACTTTTACCGCATGCCTTTGGTAAGTGCAGGAGAGAGAAGAGGTTTTAAATTAATTAGTGCATGCTTACTTTTACCGCATGCCTTTGGTAAGCGCAGGAGTGAGGTTTTAAATTAATTAGCGCATGCTTACTTTTACCGCATGCCTCTTGTAAGCGCAGGAGTGAGAAGAGGTTTTAAATTAATTCGCGCATGCTTACTTTTACCGCATGCCTTTGGTAAGCGCAGGAGTGAGGTTTTAAATTAATTAGCGCATGCTTACTTTTACCGCATGCCTTTGGTAAGCGCAGGAGTGAGGTTTTAAATTAATTAGCGCATGCTTACTTTTACCGCATGCCTTTGGTAAGCGCAGGAGTGAGGTTTTAAATTAATTAGCGCATGCTTACTTTTACCGCATGCCTTTGGTAAGTGCAGGAGTGAGAAGAGGTTTTAAATTAATTCGCGCATGCTTACTTTTACCGCATGCCTTTGGTAAGCGCAGGAGTGAGAAGAGGTTTTAAATTAATTCGCGCATGCTTACTTTTACCGCATGCCTTTGGTAAGCGCAGGACTGAGAAGAGGTTTTAAATTAATTAGCGCATGCTTACTTTTACCGCATGCCTTTGGTAAGCGCAGGACTGAGAAGAGGTTTTAAATTAATTAGCGCATGCTTACTTTTACCGCATGCCTTTGGTAAGCGCAGGAGTTAGAAGAGGTTTTAAATTAATTTGCGCATGCTTACTTTTACCGCATGCCTTTGGTGAGCGCAGGAGTGAGGTTTTAAATTAATTAGCGCATGCTTACTTTTACCGCATGCCTTTGGTAAGCGCAGGGGGGAGAAGAGGTTTTAAATTAATTCGCGCATGCTTACTTTTACTGCATGCCTTTGGTAAGCGCAGGAGTGAGAAGAGGTTTTAAATTAATTAGCGCATGCTTACTTTTACCGCATGCCTTTGGTAAGCGCAGGACTGAGAAGAGGTTTTAAATTAATTAGCGCATGCTTACTTTTACCGCATGCCTTTGGTAAGCGCAGGAGTGAGAAGAGGTTTTAAATTAATTAGCGCATGCTTACTTTTACCGCATGCCTTTGGTAAGCGCAGGACTGAGAAGAGGTTTTAAATTAATTAGCGCATGCTTACTTTTACCGCATGCCTTTGGTAAGCGCAGGAGTGAGAAGAGGTTTTAAATTAATTTGCGCATGCTTACTTTTACCGCATGCCTTTGGTAAGCGCAGGAGTGAGGTTTTAAATTAATTAGCGCATGCTTACTTCTACCGCATGCCTTTGGTAAGCGCAGGGGGGAGAAGAGGTTTTACATTAATTAGCGCATGCTTACTTTTACCGCATGCCTTTGGTAAGCGCAGGAGTGAGAAGAGGTTTTAAATTAATTAGCGCATGCTTACTTTTACCGCATGCCTTTGGTAAGCGCAGGAGTGAGAAGAGGTTTTAAATTAATTAGCGCATGCTTACTTTTACCGCATGCTTTTGGTAAGCGCAGGAGTGAGGTTTTAAATGATTTAGCGCATGCTTACTTTTACCGCATGCCTTTGGTAAGCGCAGGAGTGAGGTTTTAAATTAATTAGCGCATGCTTACTTTTACCGCATGCCTTTGGTAAGCGCAGGACTGAGAAGAGGTTTTAAATTAATTAGCGCATGCTTACTTTTACCGCATGCCTTTGGTAAGCGCAGGACTGAGAAGAGGTTTTAAATTAATTAGCGCATGCTTACTTTTACCGCATGCCTTTGGTAAGCGCAGGACTGAGAAGAGGTTTTAAATTAATTAGCGCATGCTTACTTTTACCGCATGCCTTTGGTAAGCGCAGGAGTGAGAAGAGGTTTTAAATTAATTTGCGCATGCTTACTTTTACCGCATGCCTTTGGTAAGTGCAGGACTGAGAAGAGGTTTTAAATTAATAAGCGCATGCTTACTTTTACCGCATGCCTTTGGTAAGTGCAGGAGAGAGAAGAGGTTTTAAATTAATTAGTGCATGCTTACTTTTACCGCATGCCTTTGGTAAGCGCAGGAGTGAGGTTTTAAATTAATTAGCGCATGCTTACTTTTACCGCATGCCTTTGGTAAGCGCAGGAGTGAGAAGAGGTTTTAAATTAATTCGCGCATGCTTACTTTTACCGCATGCCTTTGGTAAGCGCAGGAGTGAGGTTTTAAATGAATTAGCGCATGCTTACTTTTACCGCATGCCTTTGGTAAGCGCAGGACTGGGAAGAGGTTTTAAATTAATTAGCGCATGCTTACTTTTACCGCATGCCTTTGGTAAGCGCAGGACTGAGAAGAGGTTTTGAATTAATTAGCGCATGCTTACTTTTACCGCATGCTTTTGGTAAGTGCCGGAGTGAGAAGAGGTTTTAAATTAATTAGCGCATGCTTACTTTTACCGCATGCCTTTGGTAAGCGCAGGAGTGAGGTTTTAAATTAATTAGCGCATGCTTACTTTTGCCGCATGCCTTTGGTAAGCGCAGGGGGGAGAAGAGGTTTTACATTAATTAGCGCATGCTTACTTTTACCGCATGCCTTTGGTAAGCGCAGGAGTGAGAAGAGGTTTTAAATTAATTAGCGCATGCTTACTTTTACCGCATGCCTTTGGTAAGCGCAGGAGTGAGGTTTTAAATTAATTAGCGCATGCTTACTTTTACCGCATGCCTTTGGTAAGCGCAGGACTGAGAAGAGGTTTTAAATTAATTAGCGCATGCTTACTTTTACCGCATGCCTTTGGTAAGCGCAGGACTGAGAAGAGGTTTTAAATTAATTAGCGCATGCTTACTTTTACCGCATGCCTTTGGTAAGCGCAGGACTGAGAAGAGGTTTTAAATTAATTAGCGCATGCTTACTTTTACCGCATGCCTTTGGTAAGCGCAGGAGTGAGAAGAGGTTTTAAATTAATTTGCGCATGCTTACTTTTACCGCATGCCTTTGGTAAGTGCAGGACTGAGAAGAGGTTTTAAATTAATAAGCGCATGCTTACTTTTACCGCATGCCTTTGGTAAGTGCAGGAGAGAGAAGAGGTTTTAAATTAATTAGTGCATGCTTACTTTTACCGCATGCCTTTGGTAAGCGCAGGAGTGAGGTTTTAAATTAATTAGCGCATGCTTACTTTTACCGCATGCCTTTGGTAAGCGCAGGAGTGAGAAGAGGTTTTAAATTAATTCGCGCATGCTTACTTTTACCGCATGCCTTTGGTAAGCGCAGGAGTGAGGTTTTAAATGAATTAGCGCATGCTTACTTTTACCGCATGCCTTTGGTAAGCGCAGGACTGAGAAGAGGTTTTAAATTAATTAGCGCATGCTTACTTTTACCGCATGCCTTTGGTAAGCGCAGGACTGAGAAGAGGTTTTGAATTAATTAGCGCATGCTTACTTTTACCGCATGCTTTTGGTAAGTGCCGGAGTGAGAAGAGGTTTTAAATTAATTAGCGCATGCTTACTTTTACCGCATGCCTTTGGTAAGCGCAGGAGTGAGGTTTTAAATTAATTAGCGCATGCTTACTTTTGCCGCATGCCTTTGGTAAGTGCAGGAGTGAGAATAGGTTTTAAATTAATTAGTGCATGCTTACTTTTACCGCATGCCTTTAGTAAGCGCAGGAGTGAGAAGAGGTTTTAAATTAATTCGCGCATGCTTACTTTTACCGCATGCCTTTGTTAAGCGCAGGAGTGAGAAGAGGTTTTAAATTAATTTGCGCATGCTTACTTTTACCGCATGCCTTTGGTAAGCGCAGGAGTGAGGTTTTAAATTAATTAGCGCATGCTTACTTTTACCGCATGCCTTTGGTAAGCGCAGGAGTGAGGTTTTAAATTAATTAGCGCATGCTTACTTTTACCGCATGCCTTTGGTAAGCGCAGGAGTGAGGTTTTAAATTAATTAGCGCATGCTTACTTTTACCGCATGCCTTTGGTAAGTGCAGGAGTGAGAAGAGGTTTTAAATTAATTGGTGCATGCTTACTTTTACCGCATGCCTTTGGTAAGCGCAGGAGTGAGAAGAGGTTTTAAATTAATTAGCGCATGCTTACTTTTACCGCATGCCTTTGGTAAGCGCAGGAGTGAGGTTTTAAATTAATTAGCGCATGCTTACTTTTACCGCATGCCTTTGGTAAGTGCAGGACTGAGAAGAGGTTTTAAATTAATTAGCGCATGCTTACTTTTACCGCATGCCTTTGGTAAGCGCAGGACTGAGAAGAGGTTTTAAATTAATTAGCGCATGCTTACTTTTACCGCATGCTTTTGGTAAGTGCCGGAGTGAGAAGAGGTTTTAAATTATTTAGCGCGTGCTTACTTTTACCGCATGCCTTTGGTAAGCGCAGGAGTGAGAAGAGGTTTTAAATTAATTAGTGCATGCTTACTTTTACCGCATGCCTTTGGTAAGTGCAGGAGAGAGAAGAGGTTTTAAATTAATTAGTGCATGCTTACTTTTACCGCATGCCTTTGGTAAGCGCAGGAGTGAGGTTTTAAATTAATTAGCGCATGCTTACTTTTACCGCATGCCTCTTGTAAGCGCAGGAGTGAGAAGAGGTTTTAAATTAATTCGCGCATGCTTACTTTTACCGCATGCCTTTGGTAAGCGCAGGAGTGAGGTTTTAAATTAATTAGCGCATGCTTACTTTTACCGCATGCCTTTGGTAAGCGCAGGAGTGAGGTTTTAAATTAATTAGCGCATGCTTACTTTTACCGCATGCCTTTGGTAAGCGCAGGAGTGAGGTTTTAAATTAATTAGCGCATGCTTACTTTTACCGCATGCCTTTGGTAAGTGCAGGAGTGAGAAGAGGTTTTAAATTAATTCGCGCATGCTTACTTTTACCGCATGCCTTTGGTAAGCGCAGGAGTGAGAAGAGGTTTTAAATTAATTCGCGCATGCTTACTTTTACCGCATGCCTTTGGTAAGCGCAGGACTGAGAAGAGGTTTTAAATTAATTAGCGCATGCTTACTTTTACCGCATGCCTTTGGTAAGCGCAGGACTGAGAAGAGGTTTTAAATTAATTAGCGCATGCTTACTTTTACCGCATGCCTTTGGTAAGCGCAGGAGTTAGAAGAGGTTTTAAATTAATTTGCGCATGCTTACTTTTACCGCATGCCTTTGGTGAGCGCAGGAGTGAGGTTTTAAATTAATTAGCGCATGCTTACTTTTACCGCATGCCTTTGGTAAGCGCAGGGGGGAGAAGAGGTTTTAAATTAATTCGCGCATAGTTACTTTTACCGCATGCCTTTGGTAAGCGCAGGAGTGAGAAGAGGTTTTAAATTAATTAGCGCATGCTTACTTTTACCGCATGCCTTTGGTAAGCGCAGGACTGAGAAGAGGTTTTAAATTAATTAGCGCATGCTTACTTTTACCGCATGCCTTTGGTAAGCGCAGGAGTGAGAAGAGGTTTTAAATTAATTAGCGCATGCTTACTTTTACCGCATGCCTTTGGTAAGCGCAGGACTGAGAAGAGGTTTTAAATTAATTAGCGCATGCTTACTTTTACCGCATGCCTTTGGTAAGCGCAGGAGTGAGAAGAGGTTTTAAATTAATTTGCGCATGCTTACTTTTACCGCATGCCTTTGGTAAGCGCAGGAGTGAGGTTTTAAATTAATTAGCGCATGCTTACTTCTACCGCATGCCTTTGGTAAGCGCAGGGGGGAGAAGAGGTTTTACATTAATTAGCGCATGCTTACTTTTACCGCATGCCTTTGGTAAGCGCAGGAGTGAGAAGAGGTTTTAAATTAATTAGCGCATGCTTACTTTTACCGCATGCCTTTGGTAAGCGCAGGAGTGAGAAGAGGTTTTAAATTAATTAGCGCATGCTTACTTTTACCGCATGCTTTTGGTAAGCGCAGGAGTGAGGTTTTAAATGATTTAGCGCATGCTTACTTTTACCGCATGCCTTTGGTAAGCGCAGGAGTGAGGTTTTAAATTAATTAGCGCATGCTTACTTTTACCGCATGCCTTTGGTAAGCGCAGGACTGAGAAGAGGTTTTAAATTAATTAGCGCATGCTTACTTTTACCGCATGCCTTTGGTAAGCGCAGGACTGAGAAGAGGTTTTAAATTAATTAGCGCATGCTTACTTTTACCGCATGCCTTTGGTAAGCGCAGGACTGAGAAGAGGTTTTAAATTAATTAGCGCATGCTTACTTTTACCGCATGCCTTTGGTAAGCGCAGGAGTGAGAAGAGGTTTTAAATTAATTTGCGCATGCTTACTTTTACCGCATGCCTTTGGTAAGTGCAGGACTGAGAAGAGGTTTTAAATTAATAAGCGCATGCTTACTTTTACCGCATGCCTTTGGTAAGTGCAGGAGAGAGAAGAGGTTTTAAATTAATTAGTGCATGCTTACTTTTACCGCATGCCTTTGGTAAGCGCAGGAGTGAGGTTTTAAATTAATTAGCGCATGCTTACTTTTACCGCATGCCTTTGGTAAGCGCAGGAGTGAGAAGAGGTTTTAAATTAATTCGCGCATGCTTACTTTTACCGCATGCCTTTGGTAAGCGCAGGAGTGAGGTTTTAAATGAATTAGCGCATGCTTACTTTTACCGCATGCCTTTGGTAAGCGCAGGACTGGGAAGAGGTTTTAAATTAATTAGCGCATGCTTACTTTTACCGCATGCCTTTGGTAAGCGCAGGACTGAGAAGAGGTTTTGAATTAATTAGCGCATGCTTACTTTTACCGCATGCTTTTGGTAAGTGCCGGAGTGAGAAGAGGTTTTAAATTAATTAGCGCATGCTTACTTTTACCGCATGCCTTTGGTAAGCGCAGGAGTGAGGTTTTAAATTAATTAGCGCATGCTTACTTTTGCCGCATGCCTTTGGTAAGCGCAGGGGGGAGAAGAGGTTTTACATTAATTAGCGCATGCTTACTTTTACCGCATGCCTTTGGTAAGCGCAGGAGTGAGAAGAGGTTTTAAATTAATTAGCGCATGCTTACTTTTACCGCATGCCTTTGGTAAGCGCAGGAGTGAGGTTTTAAATTAATTAGCGCATGCTTACTTTTACCGCATGCCTTTGGTAAGCGCAGGACTGAGAAGAGGTTTTAAATTAATTAGCGCATGCTTACTTTTACCGCATGCCTTTGGTAAGCGCAGGACTGAGAAGAGGTTTTAAATTAATTAGCGCATGCTTACTTTTACCGCATGCCTTTGGTAAGCGCAGGACTGAGAAGAGGTTTTAAATTAATTAGCGCATGCTTACTTTTACCGCATGCCTTTGGTAAGCGCAGGAGTGAGAAGAGGTTTTAAATTAATTTGCGCATGCTTACTTTTACCGCATGCCTTTGGTAAGTGCAGGACTGAGAAGAGGTTTTAAATTAATAAGCGCATGCTTACTTTTACCGCATGCCTTTGGTAAGTGCAGGAGAGAGAAGAGGTTTTAAATTAATTAGTGCATGCTTACTTTTACCGCATGCCTTTGGTAAGCGCAGGAGTGAGGTTTTAAATTAATTAGCGCATGCTTACTTTTACCGCATGCCTTTGGTAAGCGCAGGAGTGAGAAGAGGTTTTAAATTAATTCGCGCATGCTTACTTTTACCGCATGCCTTTGGTAAGCGCAGGAGTGAGGTTTTAAATGAATTAGCGCATGCTTACTTTTACCGCATGCCTTTGGTAAGCGCAGGACTGAGAAGAGGTTTTAAATTAATTAGCGCATGCTTACTTTTACCGCATGCCTTTGGTAAGCGCAGGACTGAGAAGAGGTTTTGAATTAATTAGCGCATGCTTACTTTTACCGCATGCTTTTGGTAAGTGCCGGAGTGAGAAGAGGTTTTAAATTAATTAGCGCATGCTTACTTTTACCGCATGCCTTTGGTAAGCGCAGGAGTGAGGTTTTAAATTAATTAGCGCATGCTTACTTTTGCCGCATGCCTTTGGTAAGTGCAGGAGTGAGAATAGGTTTTAAATTAATTAGTGCATGCTTACTTTTACCGCATGCCTTTAGTAAGCGCAGGAGTGAGAAGAGGTTTTAAATTAATTCGCGCATGCTTACTTTTACCGCATGCCTTTGTTAAGCGCAGGAGTGAGAAGAGGTTTTAAATTAATTTGCGCATGCTTACTTTTACCGCATGCCTTTGGTAAGCGCAGGAGTGAGGTTTTAAATTAATTAGCGCATGCTTACTTTTACCGCATGCCTTTGGTAAGCGCAGGAGTGAGGTTTTAAATTAATTAGCGCATGCTTACTTTTACCGCATGCCTTTGGTAAGCGCAGGAGTGAGGTTTTAAATTAATTAGCGCATGCTTACTTTTACCGCATGCCTTTGGTAAGTGCAGGAGTGAGAAGAGGTTTTAAATTAATTGGTGCATGCTTACTTTTACCGCATGCCTTTGGTAAGCGCAGGAGTGAGAAGAGGTTTTAAATTAATTAGCGCATGCTTACTTTTACCGCATGCCTTTGGTAAGCGCAGGAGTGAGGTTTTAAATTAATTAGCGCATGCTTACTTTTACCGCATGCCTTTGGTAAGTGCAGGACTGAGAAGAGGTTTTAAATTAATTAGCGCATGCTTACTTTTACCGCATGCCTTTGGTAAGCGCAGGACTGAGAAGAGGTTTTAAATTAATTAGCGCATGCTTACTTTTACCGCATGCTTTTGGTAAGTGCCGGAGTGAGAAGAGGTTTTAAATTATTTAGCGCGTGCTTACTTTTACCGCATGCCTTTGGTAAGCGCAGGAGTGAGAAGAGGTTTTAAATTAATTAGTGCATGCTTACTTTTACCGCATGCCTTTGGTAAGTGCAGGAGAGAGAAGAGGTTTTAAATTAATTAGTGCATGCTTACTTTTACCGCATGCCTTTGGTAAGCGCAGGAGTGAGGTTTTAAATTAATTAGCGCATGCTTACTTTTACCGCATGCCTCTTGTAAGCGCAGGAGTGAGAAGAGGTTTTAAATTAATTCGCGCATGCTTACTTTTACCGCATGCCTTTGGTAAGCGCAGGAGTGAGGTTTTAAATTAATTAGCGCATGCTTACTTTTACCGCATGCCTTTGGTAAGCGCAGGAGTGAGGTTTTAAATTAATTAGCGCATGCTTACTTTTACCGCATGCCTTTGGTAAGCGCAGGAGTGAGGTTTTAAATTAATTAGCGCATGCTTACTTTTACCGCATGCCTTTGGTAAGTGCAGGAGTGAGAAGAGGTTTTAAATTAATTCGCGCATGCTTACTTTTACCGCATGCCTTTGGTAAGCGCAGGAGTGAGAAGAGGTTTTAAATTAATTCGCGCATGCTTACTTTTACCGCATGCCTTTGGTAAGCGCAGGACTGAGAAGAGGTTTTAAATTAATTAGCGCATGCTTACTTTTACCGCATGCCTTTGGTAAGCGCAGGACTGAGAAGAGGTTTTAAATTAATTAGCGCATGCTTACTTTTACCGCATGCCTTTGGTAAGCGCAGGAGTTAGAAGAGGTTTTAAATTAATTTGCGCATGCTTACTTTTACCGCATGCCTTTGGTGAGCGCAGGAGTGAGGTTTTAAATTAATTAGCGCATGCTTACTTTTACCGCATGCCTTTGGTAAGCGCAGGGGGGAGAAGAGGTTTTAAATTAATTAGCGCATAGTTACTTTTACCGCATGCCTTTGGTAAGCGCAGGAGTGAGAAGAGGTTTTAAATTAATTAGCGCATGCTTACTTTTACCGCATGCCTTTGGTAAGCGCAGGACTGAGAAGAGGTTTTAAATGAATTAGCGCATGCTTACTTTTACCGCATGCCTTTGGTAAGCGCAGGGGGGAGAAGAGGTTTTAGATTAATTAGCGCATGCTTACTTTTACCGCATGCCTTTGGTAAGCGCAGGAGTGAGGTTTTAAATTAATTAGCGCATGCTTACTTTTACCGCATGCCTTTGGTAAGCGCAGGAGTGAGAAGATGTTTTAAATTAATTAGCGCCTTGGCGGCAATTCAAGGAAATACGGTTATCGCTTCCTAAAAATACAAAGCCATCCTATAACTGAATTTATGAATTGACATGAGAGGACACTTTCAACTGGGTGTCATAACCTCTGAACCACACACACACACACACACACACACACACACCCTTCCCCTCCTTCCATGTGGACCATTCCCTCTCCTCCACGCTTTCGCATTTCAAACAAGAGCCATCTTTTATCAGCGAGACAAAAGGGGATGCCTTAAATAAAAAGAGCATTTACAAGTCGAAGCTCTTATTTGTGATGTGAGTGCGGGATGTACAATGACGCGCTGGCCCTATTGTCAGTGAAATGAACACCTGGCTGCCAGGGATGTGCTAAATCACCTCCGTGCGTGTGTGTGTGTGTGTGTGTGTGTGTGTGTGTGTGTGTGTGTGTGTGTTTTTCTCCCACAAACCCCAGCTGACACACAACAACATGACACAATGCACAACATTACATCGCACACACTGCGTGTCGTCTTTTACATCAGCAAGGATCCTGTTGATTAGAGAAACATTTATCATAACAATTGTCTTTCCTGCGGGAGAGACAATGAAGCATCACTGAGAGGGGGATGTCGGGGGTGGATTGCTAATTATGTTGTGTTGAAGGGTGGGGAAGGGAGGCTTTTTTTTTTTTCTTTAAAGGGGAACATTATCAGCAAACCTATGTAAGCATCAATATATACCTTGATGGTGCAGAAAAAAGACCATATATTTTTTTAACCGATTTCTGAACTCTAAATGGGTGAATTTTGGCGAATTAAACGCCTTTCTGTTTATCGGTCTGGAGGCGATGACGTCAGAATGTGACGTCGCCGAGGTAACACAGCCGCCATTTTCATTTTCAACACATTACAAACACCGGGTCTCAGCTCTGTTATTTTCCATTTTTTTGACTATTTTTTGGAATCTTGGAGACATCATGCCTCGACGGTGTGTTGTCGGAGGGTGTAACAACACTAACAGGGAGGGATTCAAGTTGCACCACTGGCAAGAAATCTGCCGCCAGACCCCCATTGAATGTACCAGTGTCTTCACATTTGACCGGCGATGCTAAGACAGACATGGCACAGAGATGTATGGATAACCTGCAGATGCATTTGCAACGATAGTCAACGAAATCACAAAAATGAGTTTTGTTGATGTTGACTGCCAGCTAATCGATGCTAACATGCTACGCTAATCGACTCTAACATGCTATTTACCGGCGGTGCTAAAGCAGACATGGCACAGAGATGTATGGATAACCTGCAGATGCATTTGCAACTATATTACGTTTCCTTCCACCCACATTTAATGCGAAACAAACACTTACCAATCGAGGGATTTAAGTTGCTCCAGTGTCAAAAGATGCGAAAGTCCTGATCGTTTGGTCCGCACATTTTACCGGCGATGCTAACGCAGCTATTCGGCCATGCTATGGCTATGAATAGCGTCAATAGCTATTCACTCAATAGCTTCAGTTTCTTCTTCAATACTTTCATACTCCAACCATCTGTTTCAATACATGCGTAATCTGTTGAATCGCTTAAGTCGCTGAAATCCGAGTTTGAATCCGAGCTAATGTCATTATATCTTGCTGTGGTATTCCCATTGTTTGTTTACATTGGCAGCACTGTATGACGTCACAGGGAAATGGCCAGTGTCTTCGCAGAGAGCAAAAATAAGGCACTTTAAAGCTTTATTTAGGGATATTCCGAGACCGGTAAAATTTTGAAAAAAACTTCAAAAAATACGACTGGCCACTGGGAACTGATTTTTATTGTTTTTAGCCCTTTTGAAATTGTGATAATGTTCCCCTTTAAAAGACATTGGCAGATATTTGGCAACACTCGGCCACGTCTGTGCAGCAACAGACCCAACAAACACAAAACCCTGTTTCCATATGAGTTGCAAAATTGTGTTAGATGTAAATATAAACAGAATACAATGATTTGCAAATCCTTTTCAACCCATATTCAGTTGAATATGCTACAAAGACAAGATATTTGATGTTCAAACTCACAAATGTAATTTTTTTTTGCAAATAATGATTAACTTAGAATTTCATGGCTGCAACACGTGCCAAAGTAGTTGGGAAAGGGCATGTTCACCACTGTGTTACATCACCTTTTCTTTTAACAACACTGGGAACTGAGGAAACTAATTGTTGAAGCTTTGAAAGTGGAATTCTTTCACATTCTTGTTTTATGTAGAGCTTCAGTCGTTCAACAGTCCGGGGTCTCCGCTGTCCTATTTTACGCTTCATAATGTGCTCCACATTTTTGATGGGAGACAGGTCTGGACTGCAGGCGGGACAGGAAAGTACCTGTACTCTTTTAATACGAAGCCACGCTGTTTTAACGCGCGGCTCAGCATTGTTTTGCTGAAATAAGCAGGGGCGTCCATGATAACGTTGCTTGGATGACAACATAGGTTGTTCCAAAACCTGTACGGACCATTCAGCATTAATGGTGCCTTCACAGATGTGTAAGTTACCCATGCCTTGGGCACTAATACACCCCCATACCATCACAGATGCTGGCTTTTCAACTTTGCGCCTATAACTATCCGGATGGTCATTTTCCTCTTTGATCCGGAGGACACCACGTCCACAGTTTCCAAATATAATTTGAAATGTGGACTCGTCAGACCACAGAATACCTTTCCACTTTGCATCAGTCCATCTTAGGTGAGTTCGGGCCCAGAGAAGCCGGCGGCGGTTCAGGATATTGCTGATAAATGGGTTTTGCTTTGCATAGTAGAGTTTTAACTTGCACTTACAGATGTAGCGACCAACTGTAGTTATTGACAGTGGTTTTATGAAGTGTTCCTGAGCCCATGTGGTGATATCCTTTACACACTGATGTCAGTTTTTCGCGCAGTACCGCCTGAGGGATCAAAAGTACGTAATATCATCGCTTACCTGCAGTGATTTCTCCAGATTCTCTGAACTTTTTGATGATTTTACGAATCCGTAGATGGTAAAATCCCTAAATTCCTTGCAATAGCTCGTTGAGAAATGTTGTTCTAAAACTGTTTGACAATTTGCTTACAAATCGGCGACCCTCGCCCCATCCTTGTTTGTGAATTACTTAGCATTTCACGGAAGCTGCTTTTATACCCAATCATGGCACCCACCTGTTCCCAATTAGCCTGCACACCTGTGGGACGTGCCATATAAGTGTTTGATGAGCATTCCTCAACTTTATCAGTATTTATTGCCACCTTTCCCAACTTCTTTGTCACGTGTTGCTGGCATCCAATTCTAAAGTTCATGATTATTTGCAGATACCTCTGCTGTAATGATTGGAGAGCGACAGCTGGAAGGTTGAACACAAGTACAAGAATATTTCATGAAAATAAAGAATGTGAGAGGAGTCAGGAAGTGCACAGGACAGGAAAACGATTTAAATAATGAAATTAAGACGACGGTGTACGGGTAACAATGATCCGACACCGACAGACAGGCATATAAAGGAGCTTGATTGGCAACCGGAAACAGGTGTGTCATGGTTGCCAATCAGGGGCAGGTGTGGGAACCTGCACTCAGTGCCAAATAGGGGGAAGTCAAACTACACATTAGGAACGGAAACAACACACACAGGAAAAAAAAACAACACAAAATTCCAAAACAGTCACCAGAATATGACACTTTAAAATTAAATTTTGGGCGGCGCTACAAAGGCACAGGGGCAGTATTGTTCATTCCAATACCTCAAATGTTCGAAATAATTGAATGATTACATTTTAAATCGCAAATGTTATCAGGCAAAAAGACAGTATGGCTGTGTAGGAATGTCACTATTATGTTGGATCCACTATGGACTGGACTCTCACCATTATGTTAGATCCACTATGGACTGGACTCTCACTATTATGTTAGATCCACTATGGACTGGACTCTCACTATTATGTTAGATCCACTATGGACTGGACTCTCACTATTATGTTAGATCCACTATGGACTGGACTCTCACTATTATGTTAGATCGACTATGGACTGGACTCCCACTATTATGTTAGATCCACTATGGACTGGACTCCCACTATCATGTTAGATCCACTATGGACTGGACTCCCACTATCATGTTAGATCCACTATGGACTGGACTCTCACTATTATGTTAGATCCACTATGGACTGGACTCTCACTATTATGTTAGATCCACTATGGACTGGACTCTCACTATTATGTGAGATCCACTATGGACTGGACTCTCACTATCATGTTAGATCCACTATGGACTGGACTCTCACTATCATGTTAGATCCACTATGGACTGGACTCCCACTATCATGTTAGATCGACTATGGACTGGACTCTCTCACTATTATGTTAGATCCATTATGGACTGGACTCTGGACGCTAACTTTTTGCAACTCAACGCCAAAAAAACGGAAATGCTGATTATCGGTCCTGCTAGACACCGAACTCTATTTAATAATACAACTCTAACATTTGACAACCAAACAATTAAACAAGGCGACACGGTAAAGAATCTGGGTATTATCTTCGACCCAACTCTCTCCTTTGAGGCACACATTAAAAGCGTTACTAAAACAGCTTTCTTTCATCTCCGTAATATCGCTAAAATTCGCTCCATTCTGTCCACTAAAGACGCTGAGATCATTATCCATGCGTTTGTTACGTCTCGCCTCGACTACTGTAACGTATTATTTTCGGGTCTCCCCATGTCTAGCATTAAAAGATTACAGTTGGTACAAAATGCGGCTGCTAGACTTTTGACAAGAACAAGAAAGTTTGATCACATTACGCCTGTACTGTATATACCTTTATATACATATATACATACATATATACCTATACTGGCTCACCTGCACTGGCTTCCTGTGCACTTAAGATGTGACTTTAAGGTTTTACTACTTACGTATAAAATACTACACGGTCTAGCTCCATCCTATCTTGCCGATTGTATTGTACCATATGTCCCGGCAAGAAATCTGCGTTCAAAGGACTCCGGCTTATTAGTGATTCCCAAAGCCCAAAAAAAGTCTGCGGGCTATAGAGCGTTTTCCGTTCGGGCTCCAGTACTCTGGAATGCCCTCCCGGTAACAGTTCGAGATGCCACCTCAGTAGAAGCATTTAAGTCTCACCTTAAAACTCATTTGTATACTCTAGCCTTTAAATAGGCTCCCTTTTTAGACCAGTTGATCTGCCGTTTCTTTTCTTTTTCTTCTATGTCCCACTCTCCCGTGTGGAGGGGGTCCGGTCCGATCCGGTGGCCATGTACTGCTCGCCTGTGTATCGGCTGGGGACATCTCTGCGCTGCTGGTCCGCCTACGCTTGGGATGGTTTCCTGCTGGCTCCGCTGTGAACGGGACTCTCGCTGCTGTGTCTTGGATCCTCTTTGGACTGGACTCTCGCGACTGTGTTGGATCCATTGTGGATTGAACTTTCACAGTATCATGTTAGACCCGCTCCACATCCATTGCTTTCCTCCTCTCTAAGGTTCTCATAGTCATCATTGTCACCGACGTCCCACTGGGTGTGAGTTTTTTCCTTGCCCTTATGTGGGCCTACCGAGGATGTCGTGGTGGTTTGTGCAGCCCTTTGAGACACTAGTGATTTAGGGCTATATAAGTAAACATTGATTGATTGATTGATTGACTCTCACACTATTATGTTAGATCCACTATGGACTGGACTCTCACTATTATGTTAGATCCACTCTGGCTGGACTCTCACTATTATGTTAGATCCACTATGGACTGGACTCTCACTATTATGTTAGATCCACTCTGACTGGACTCTCAAACTATTATGTTAGATCCACTATGGACTGGACTCTCACTACAGAGTACAGCCCAGACGTTTCTCCTCCATGAGCTAAATTGAGTTCTGTCTCTGTTTAATTCCTTGCTTCTTGTCTGTTTAATAGATGTCATCAGTTGGGTCTTTTCACTTGTCCAGCTAATAACAATAATAATAATAATAATTCCCCCCGTTTCCTCTTATTTACAAATGCAAATGTTGACCATTGTTTGTTATGTACAGTATATGCAGGTGTACATTAAAAACAACTCCTGAGTGATGTGTTATTGTGTAATAATGTCATTACAACGACTCATAGGAAAAAGCAAAGACAAACAGACACATTCTGAGCCAATAATTAAAGTGTGCTAATGCAGCCAATTACTGTCACTATTCTGACAAGGGAGTGTGTCGGCTTTTTTTTAAGTAGCGTGAAAACTCTCGCTGGTTTATTCAGCTTGTTTTAAGACATTTGCCACGCTGGAAATTATGTTCTGTTCCTAGAAATGCCAGTTAGGTGGGAACTTGCTCCTCGTATTTGATATTTTTAAAAGATGAATCACAACTCTGTTGAGCTTGTTTGCTCATCAAAGCATGCAAGTGTTTATATATGGATATATATATATATATATATATATATATATATATATATATATATATATATATATATATATATATATATATATATATATATATATATATACATATACATATATATATATACATATACATATATATATGAGTGTGTTCTTGAATTTCTACCCGTTTTGAGACACCAACAAGGAAAAGTAGCTTCCATATGAGGAGGTGTGAACAAGTTAGGACATACATCATGGTCCCAATAAGGAAAACCATTGCATCTAATAGAGAATGTCTCATCTATTAAAATGAGGGCGGTCCCAAAAAGGAGGGATTTTTCAAATTGAATGTGTGTCAGTTTTTGGACTGGACTCGCACTATTATGTGAGATCCACTATGGACTGGACTCTCACTATCATGTTAGATCCACTATGGACTGGACTCTCATACTATTATGTTAGATCCACTATGGACTGGACTCTCACTATTATGTTAGATCCACTATGGACTGGACTCCCATTATTATGTTAGATCCACTATGGACTGGACTCTCACTATTATGTTAGATCCACTATGGACTGGACTCTCACACTATTATGTTGACTCCACTATGGACTGGACTCTCACACTATTATGTTAGATCCACTATGGACTGGACTCTCACTACTATGTTAGATCCACTATGGACTGGACTCCCATTATTATGTTAGATCCACTATGGACTGGACTCTCATACTATTATGTTAGATCCACTATGGACTGGACTCTCACTATTATGTTAGATCCACTATGGACTGGACTCCCATTATTATGTTAGATCCACTATGGACTGGACTCTCACTATTATGTTAGATCCACTATGGACTGGACTCCCATTATTATGTTAGATCCACTATAGACTGGACTCTCACTATTAAGTTGGATCCACTATGGACTGGACTCTCACTATTATGTTGGATCCACTATGGACTGGACTGTCATACTATTATGTTAGATCCACTATGGATCCCACTATTATGTTAGATCCACTATGGACTGGACTCTGATACTATTATGTTAGATCCACTATGGACTGGACTCTCACTATTATGTTAGATCCACTATGGACTGGACTCTCACTATTATGTTTGATCCACTATGGACTGGACTCACACTATTATGTTAGATCCACTATGGACTGGACTCTCACTATTATGTTAGATCCACTATGTACAGGACTGTCACTATTATGTTAGATCCACTATGGACTGGACTCTCACTATTATGTTAGATCAACTATGGACTGGACTCTCACTATTATGTTAGATCCACTATGGACTGGAATCTCACTATTACCTTGGATCCACTATGGACTGGACTCTCACTATTATGTTAGATCCACTATGGACTGGACTCTCACTATTATGTTAGACCCGCTGTGGACTGGACTCTCACACTATTATGTTAGATCCACTATGTACAGGACTCTCACTATTATGTTAGATCCACTATGGACTGGACTCTCACTATTATGTTAGATCCACTATGGACTGGACTCTCACTATTATGTTAGATCCACTATGGACTGGATTCTCACTATTATGTTAGACCCGCCATGGACTGGACTCTCACACTATTATGTTAGGTTCACTATGGACTGGGCTCTGACTATTATGTTAGATCCACTATGGACTGGACTGTCACTATTATGTTAGATCCACTATGGACTGGACTCTTACTATCAAGTTAGATCCACTATGGACTGGACTTTCACTATTAAGTTAGATGCACTATGGATTGGACTCTCACTATTATGTTAGATCCACTATGGACTGGACTCTCACTATTATGTTAGATCCACTATGGACTGGACTCTCACTATTATGTTAGATCCACTATGGACTGGAATCTCACTATTACCTTGGATCCACTATGGACTGGACTCTCACTATTATGTTAGATCCACTATGGACTGGACTCTCACTATTATGTTAGACCCGCTGTGGACTGGACTCTCACACTATTATGTTAGATCCACTATGTACAGGACTCTCACTATTATGTTAGATCCACTATGGACTGGACTCTCACTATTATGTTAGATCCACTATGGACTGGACTCTCACTATTATGTTAGATCCACTATGGACTGGATTCTCACTATTATGTTAGACCCGCCATGGACTGGACTCTCACACTATTATGTTAGGTTCACTATGGACTGGGCTCTGACTATTATGTTAGATCCACTATGGACTGGACTGTCACTATTATGTTAGATCCACTATGGACTGGACTCTTACTATCAAGTTAGATCCACTATGGACTGGACTTTCACTATTAAGTTAGATGCACTATGGATTGGACTCTCACTATTATGTTAGATCCACTATGGACTGGACTCTCACTATTATGTTAGATCCACTATGGACTGGACTCTCACTATTATGTTAGATCCACTATGGACTGGACTCTCACTATTATGTTAGATCCACTATGGACTGGACTCACACTATTATGTTAGATCCACTATGGACTGGATAGTTTTGTCAATCGTTTAAATGTGCAGCAGGAAAATGAATTTCCCCAACGGGGACCAATAAATCTCAAGACATGGATGACAGTGTCTGGTGTGGATGAACTTGACTGGCCTGCACAGAGTCCTGACCTGAACTCCGATAGAACACCTTTGGGATGAATTGGAACGGAGACTGAAAGCCAACATCAGTGTGTGACCTCACCAAAGGGTTTTTGGAAGAATGGTGGAAAATTCCTATGAACACAATCCGCAACCTTGTGGACAGCCTTCCCAGGAGAGTTGAAGCTGTAATAGCTTGAAAGGTGGACCGAAATCATATTGACCCCTATGGGTTAGGAATGGGATGGCACTTCAAGTTCAAATGTGAGTCACGGCAGGAAGCCAAACACTTTTGGCAATAAAGTCTATGTCCGTCTTCTCTATCAAGGTTGTGAAGACGGAAAGTAAATAAAGGACGGGAAGAAGCGGCATGGTGGTTAAATCCCTAAGTGGGTCAAATGGGGTCATTCCCGCCTTTCACACTGACCGGAAGACAAGAGTAACAAAGCAAAGGACAGATTTGAAGCATAATAATCAGACACTTTGCATTTCATCGACATATCCCCCGTCCATCATAACACATAAGACGGACGGATACAAAAAAAAAAAAAAAAATCCAACAAAGAGATGGAGCTCTGCTCTGAGGGAAAGTGGGTATTGATCCACAATCAATAAGGTGTGGTTCTGGTTCACTGGCTGGTCAGGCGGCATACAGTCTTCCACATCATTAAAGCTCCGGCATGGAAAAAAAAGTGCTCGTTCCAAACTGGATCAGAGTCAATAAATCCATGCCATGAACAAATGAAAGATGTAAATGCCGGGTGACAATGTTTTGATGGCAGGGAACTTCTTACACTAGAGGGAGACAAAGACCCTCGTTTTTGGATTCATAAAGATGGGATTTGAATGGGAATTTATAATCTACAAACCCCGTTTCCATATGAGTTGGGAAATTGTGTTAGATGTAAATATAAACAGAATACAACAAATCTTTTTCAAGCCATATTCAGTTGAATGCACTACAAAGACAACATATTTGATGTTCAAACTCAAACTTTATTTTTTTTTGTTGCAAATAATTAATTTAGAATTTCATGGCTGCAACACGTGCCAAAGTAGTTGGGAAAGGGCATGTTCACCACTGTGTTACATCACCTTTTCTTTTAACAAGACTCAATAAACGTTTGGGAACTGAGGAAACTAATTGTTGAAGCTTTGAAAGTGGAATTCTTTCCCATTCTTGTTTTATGTAGAGCTTCAGTCCTTCAACAGTCCGGGGTCTCTGCTGTCGTATTTTACGCTTCATAATGCGCCACACAATTTCGAAGGGAGACAGGTTTGGACTGCAGGCGGGCCAGGAAAGTACCAGCTCGTTTTTTTTTTACGAAGCCACGCTGTTATAACACGTGCTGAATGTGGCTTGACATTGTCTTGCTGAAATAAGCAGGGGCGTCCATGAAAAAGACGGCATATGTTGTTCCAAAACCTGTATGTACCTTTCAGCATTAATGGTGCCTTCACAGATGTGTAAGTTACCCATGCCTTGGGCACTAATGCACCCCCATACCCTCACAGATGCTGACTTTTGAAATTTGCGTCGATAACAGTCTGGATGGTTGGCTTCCCCTTTGGTCGGGATAACACGATGTAGAATATATCCCCCAAAAATTTGAAATGTGGACTCGTCAGACCACAGAACACTTTTCCACTTTGCATCAGTCCATCTTAGTTGATCTCAGGCCCAGAGAAGCCGGCGGCGTTTCTGGATGTTGTTGATAAATGGCTTTCGCTTTGCATAGTAGAGCTTTAACTTGCACTTACAGATGTAGCGACAAACTGTATTTAGTGACAGTGGTTTTATGAAGTGTTCCTGAGCCCATGTGGTGATATCCTTTAGAGATTGATGTCGGTTTTTGATACGGTGCCGT
Organism: Nerophis ophidion; assembly: GCF_033978795.1. NCBI lineage: Eukaryota > Metazoa > Chordata > Actinopteri > Syngnathiformes > Syngnathidae > Nerophis > Nerophis ophidion. Next base: position 46,039,573 of record NC_084628.1, read on the forward strand.
CTGAGGGATGGAAGGTCACGGTCATTCAATGTTGGTTTCCGGCCATGACGCTTACGTGGAGTGATTTCTCCAGATTCTCTGAACCTTTTGATGATATTATGGAGCGTAGATGTTGAAATCCCTAAATTTTTTGCAATTGCACTTTGAGAAAGGTTGTTCTTAAACTGTTTGACTATTTGCTCACACAGTTGTGGACAAAGGGGTGTACCTCGCCCCATCCTTTCTTGTGAAAGACTGAGCATTTTTTGGGAAGCTGCTTTTATACCCAATCATGGCACCCACCTGTTCCCAATTAGCCTGCACACCTGTGGGATGTTCCATATAAGTGTTTGATGAGCATTCCTCAACTTTATCAGTATTTATTGCCAAATTTCCCAACTTTTTTAATGATTATTTGAAAAAAAATGTATATGTTTATCAGTTTGAACATCAAATATGTTGTCTTTGTAGCATATTCAACTGAATATGGGTTGAAAATGATTTGCAAATCATTGTATTCTGTTTATATTTACATCTAACACAATTTCCCAACTCATATGGAAATGGGGTTTGTAAATTTGTTTTTGCAAAAGGACTGTGCGATATTGATCTGGCGACATGTAGTGAGACCCCCCCCCCCCCAAAAAAAAGAGTCTAAATGAAGGTGTTTATAGTCACATCCTGTCTGAGTGGATGATGAGATGTGACTTCAAATACTTGCCCCAGCCTGCTGCTTTAATTGAATTTTTTTTTTTTTGTATGGTTTCCTCGAATGTTACTGGGTTGTATCCTCGGGGAGGCGAGCGGTAACGGGAGCATGTTGGCGGGAAAGGGAAGAGTAGACTGTAGCGACGTATGGCAAAAGCCATAATGGGGGAGCCGGTGAACGGTTTATGTGACGCGCTGCCCGGTCAATAACCAATTTATGTGAACTTGATGGACGGATAAAAGGAAGCGCCACTCCAACTGTGGAGAGCTGACCTTGACTGACTGGAGTTTTGGAGTGAAAGTCTATTTATTCAACCCCCCCCCCACCCCACCAGTGCCACCAAAATGGCATTTTGGTGGCACTGGTAATTTTGGTCGGTTGAAGCGTATTTCGAACATGTATACCACATATGTCCAACTCAAGGGCCGGGGGCCTGATCTGGCCCGTCGCCTCAATTGATGTGGCCCACGAAAGTCAAGTACAATATTGTATTTTATCTTATTTTCTTAACTAAATGTTCATTCTGCAAAAAATGCACTATGGACTGGACTCTCACTATTATGTTAGATCCATTATGGACTGGACTCGCCCAATATTATGTTAGATCCACTATGGACTGGACTCTCACTATTATGTTAGATCCACTACTGACTGGACTCTCACAATATTATGTTAGATCCACCACGGACTGGACTCTCACTATTATGTTAGATCCATTATGGACTGGACTCGCACAATATTATGTTAGATCCACTATGGACTGGACTCTCACTATTATGTTAGATCCACTATGGACTGGACTCTCACTATTATGTTAGATCCACTATGGACTGGACTCTCACTATTATGTTAGATCCACTATGGACTGGACCCTCAAACTATTATGTTAGATCCACTATGGACTGGACTCTTACTATTAAGGTAGATCCACTATGGACTGGACTCTCACTATTATGTTAGATCCACTATGGACTGGACTCTCACTATTATGTTAGATCCACTATGGACTGGACTCTCACTATTATGTTAGATCCACTGTGGACTGGACTCTCAAACTATCATGTTAGATCCACTATGGACTGGACTCTCAAACTATCATGTTAGATCCACTATGGACAGGACTTTCACAATATTATGTTAGATCCACTATGGACTGGACTCTCACTATTATGTTAGATCCACTGTGGACTGGACTCTCACTATTATGTTAGATCCACTATGGACTGGACTCACACTATTATGTTAGATCCACCATGGACTGGACTCTCACTATTATGTTAGATCCACTATGGACTGGACTCTCACTATTATGTTAGATCCACTATGGACTGGACTCTCAAACTATCATGTTAGATCCACTATAGACTGGACTTTCACAATATTATGTTAGATCCACTATGGACTGGACTCTCAAACTATCATGTTAGATCCACTATGGACTGGACTCTCACTATTATGTTAGATCCACTATGGACTGGACTGTCACACTATAATGTTAGATCCACTATGGACTGGACTCTCACTATTATGTTAGATCCACTATGGACTGGACTCTCACTATTATGTTAGATCCACTATGGACTGGACTGTCACACTATAATGTTAGATCCACTATGGACTGGACTCTCACTATTATGTTAGATCCACTATGGACTGGACTCTCACTATTATGTTAGATCCACTGTGGACTGGACTCTCACTATTATGTTAGATCCACTATGAACTGGACTCACACTATTATGTTAGATCCACTATGGACTGGACTCTCACTATTATGTTGGATCCACTATGGACTGGACTCTCACACTATTAAGTTAGATCCACTATGGACTGGACTCTCACTATTATGTTAGATCCACTATGGACTGGACTCACACTATTATGTTAGATCCACTATGGACTGGACTCACACTATTATGTTAGATCCACTATGGACTGGACTCACACTATTATGTTAGATCCACTATGGACTGGACTCTCACTATTATGTTAGATCCACTATGGACTGGACTCCCATTATTATGTTAGATCCACTATGGACTGGACTCTCACTATTACATTAGATCCACTGTGGACTGGATAGTTTTGTCTATCGTTTAAATGTACAGCAGGAAAATTAATTCAGCAAAAATTGCAAAATTGGAAAAAAAAAAAAAAAAACATTTAAAAAAAGTGGAATGAGGTGAAATTTAATGAGAAAAAGTGGCAATGTTGACACAAAGCTGCCATGCAGGCAGTTTTTCCCCCCTCTTGTCTATATTTTCTTTTTTTCCAATGCTCAAAAAAGGGACAAAAAATCTATGTTATAAAGAATTATTACTTAAAAATTATCACTTTAAAATGTTTTATGTGGAAAAAAATATTACATATGTTGTGTGGTTGCCATATAACAACATCAAAGTTTTGACCAAAGAGCATAAAACAAACACAATAATAGTTCAAAACTAAAATCAACAGATATATCGGAAGTTGATCATGAAATTTAAATGTTAAAAGTAAAAAAAAAAAACAAATACAAATGCATCACTTTATGAGTGGGGAACCTTTCGGATCTCAAATATATTTAGTGGGATTTTTTTTTACTTTTCACTGTGATTATTCAAAAATATTAAATAATTAAAATCAATGGTGTCCTGCATTATTGATCTTTGAGGGCTTTAATTGCTAAATAAAGGAACTCTCCTGAAGGAATCAATAAAGTACTATCTATCTATCAAAATACTGCATATTTCAGTTTTACTATAAAAAAACAAAGTTGTCTTTGACAGAAAAGGCATAAAACCTTTTTTGTTTTACTTTATATCAACCTCAAGTTGATATAGAGATTTACTGTAAGCATTAAATAAAAAATAATAACAATAATTTGACTTATTTTTAACATTTTAGTGACTGAGACCATCTATGCTCCTCAGGAGCCCTAAGGTTTAAAAAAAAAAGAAAATCCATATATTTTGTTATAGTTTGAAAATGAAAACTATCAAAATGGCCCCCGCATGCTTAAATTTTTCCGTGGAAAAAGTTTGGACACCCCTGGCATATATATTCAACTTTATATTATCTAATAACGTAAGAAATCATTTATTGCTAACGATGGACTCTGATGCGTCATCTATGTTGCTGCTCCTCGATCTTAGCCCTGCTTTCGATATCGTCGATCATAATATTTTATTAGAACGTATCAAAACACGAATTGGTATATCAGACTTAGCCCTGTCTTGGTTTAACTCTTATCTTACAGACAGGATGCAGTGTGTCTCCCATAACAATGTGACCTCGGACTATGTTAAGGTAACGTGTGGAGTTCCCCAGGGTTCGGTCCTTGGCCCTGCACTCTTCAGCATCTACATGCTGCCGCTGGGTGACATCATACGCAAATACGGTATTAGCTTTCACTGTTATGCTGATGACACCCAACTCTACATGCCCCTAAAGCTGACCAACACGCCGGATTGTAGTCAGCTGGAGGCGTGTCTTAATGAAATTAAACAATGGATGTCCGCTAATTTTTTGCAACTCGACGCCAAAAAAAACGGAAATGCTGATTATCGGTCCTGCTAGACACCGAACTCTATTTAATAATACAAATCTAACATTTGACAACCAAACAATTAAACAAGGCGACACGGTAAAGTATTATCTCCGACCCAACTCTCTCCTTTGAGTCACACATTAAAAGTGTTACTAAAACGGCCTTCTTTCATCTCCGTAATATCGCTAAAATGTGTTCCATTTTGTCCACTAGCGACGCTGAGATCATTATTCATGTGTTATTTGGGGTCTCCCTATGTCTAGCATTAAAAGATTACAGTTGGTACAAAATGCATTTGTTAGACTTGACAAGAAGAAGAAAGCTTGATGATGTTACGCCTATACTGTGTATACTAAGGCCAAGGCCGAGAGAGTCGAATTGTAGATGCAAATAGTTTGTTAAAGCAAGCAAACACCTTCCAATGGTTTGTCTGAGCTAGTTGTCCGTTCCCGCTCTCAAATTCATACTTTCGCCTTGCAGAGCGGAAGGTTTCTCCCATATGTTATCCAAAAATAGGCAAAGTCTGAGTTCCTACAGCCCAGACCAGCCCATCCATCACAGAGGGGAGCTTTTGGGCTCCTTGAGCGGTTCCCATTGTCTTCCGAATTTGTCGATAGATCAGAGCCACACTATTCAATCAGCACAGACATGTTATCACAGTTTCAAATACATGGATCTTCTTCAACGGTGAAAAGAATTGCCATACACACAACTCTCCACTTCTACCCAGATTCCCTCATGTATCTAGCATCAAACATTCCCCGCCAGGACAGGCAGTCTCCACCGAAACTGTGCTTCAATTCCATATAGAGATGTCCGATAATATCAGGCTGCCGATATTATCGGCCGATAAATGCTTTAAAATGTAATATTGGGAATATCGGTATCGGTTTCAAAATATATGACTTATTCAAACGCTGCTGTACGGAGAGGTACACAGACGTAGGAGGAAGTACGGAGCAGTTGCGTCTCCCAGGCATACTTGCCAAACCTCCCGATTTTCCTGCGAGAATCCTAAATTTCAGTGCCGCTCCCAAAAATCTCCCGGGGAAACCGTCCATCCATCCATCCATCATCTTCCGCTTATTGAGGTCGGGTCGCGGGGGCAACAGCCTAAGCAGGGAAACCCAGACTTCCCTCTCCCCAGCCACTTCGTCTAGCTCTTCCTAGGGGATCCCGAGGCGTTCCCAGGCCAGCTGGGAGACATAGTCTTCCCAACGTGTCCTGGGTCTTCCCCGTGGCCTCTTACCGGTTGGACCCCACCCTCAAGAACCCTGCCGAGAGTATAGAGCTGGTCCACAGTTCCACGACCAGGACGAAAACCACACTGTTCCTCCTGAATCCGAGGTTCGACTATCCGGCGCAGCCTCCTCTCCAGTACACCTGAATAGACCTTACCGGGAAGGCTGAGGAATGTGATCCCACGATAGTTGGAACACACCCTCCGGTCCCCCTTCTTAAAGAGAGGAACCACCACCCCGGTCTGCCAATCCAGAGGTACCGCCCCCGATGTCCACGCGATGCTGCAAAGTCTCCCGGGGAAACCATTTCCCCGAATTTCTCCCAATTTCCCCCCAGAAAACAATATTGGGGGAGTGCCGGCCCAATCACATAATATCGACGGCTTTTTACACACACAAGTGAATACAATGCATACTTGGTCAACAGCCATACAGGTCATACTGAGGGTGGCCGTATAAACAACTTTAACACTGTTACAAATCTGCGCCACACTGTGAACCTACACCAAACAAGAATGACGAACACATTTCGGGAGAACATCCGCACCGTAACACAACATAAACACAACAGAACGCATACCCAGAACCCCTTGCAGCACTAACTCTTCAACTCCTCAACCCCGCCCACCTTAACCTCCTCATGCTCTCTCAGGGAGAGTGTGTCCCAAATTCCAAGCTGCTGTTTTGAGGCATGTTAAAAAAAATAATGCACTTTGTGACTTCAATAATATATATGGCAGTGCCATGTTGGCATTTTTTTTTTCCATAAATTGAGTTTATTTATTTTGGAAAACCTCGTTACATTGTTTAATGCATCCAGCGGGGCATCACAACAAAATAGGCATAACAATGTGTTAATTCCACGACTGTATATATCGGCATCGGTTGATATCGGAATTAAAAGTTGGACAATATCGGAATATCAGTAAAGAAGACATTATCAGACCTCTCTAATTCCATATTTTGGATATTGGAGAACATTGCAAAGGAGAGGTTTTTAAAGAGGAGAGGGAGGGGAAGCATCTGCCTTCGTTGAGAGCCAGAAGAAGAAATAATAACACATTCCGAATTAAAAGTAGTAAAGAACCATATTCACACCTGGATAGTGGTAAGCCACATGGGTTGTATCCACCACCAACTTTGTATTCACACTCATACCATCCATTTTCTACCGCTTATTCCCTTTTTTGGGGTCACGGGGGGCGCTGGCGCCTATCTCAGCTACAATCGGGCGGAAGGTGGGGTACACCCTGGACAAGTCGCCACCTCATCGCAGGGCCAACACAGATAGACAGACAACATTCACACTCATACACCAGTGCTTATTATTTTGAAGGCCGAATTTTACAGACCACGGAATGTGTTGCCAAATGGATTCGTATTTCTTTTTGACATTGTGGATTTTTCCTTGTGACACTAATTTGTGTTTTTGGCCCGGCTGTCGTTCACAGTGGCGCTCAAGGAAAGGAGTTCACTTCCAAAGGAATGGCGACCTAACTCTCAAACAGAACTAATACAAAATTTGCCGGTGGCAGTATAATCTTAGGAGCCATGAACTACACCTTTCCAAGGGTAAAAATGGTGAGGAAATCTGCAAGTGGACCGACTGAACTTGGTCAACATCATCAGAATTGACTTGATTAGTGTGGATGGATGTTCTCATTCATCCAGCTCAGGTCATTCAATTGATTGCATTTGGACTGTTCAGCTTGTCCCAAAAGACATTTAGCCTCTCATCCAAGTAGGTTTCATTAGTTTATGCGCATAGAAACCCAATCAAAGTTTAAGACTAGATTCAAACAATCGAAGTCTCTGAGCGAAAAAGGCCAGTAGCGATCAATTAAATGTGTGTATATATACATACATACATACATATATATATATATATATATATATACACAGATATATATACATATACAGTATATATACATACATATATATATATACATATACACACATATATATATATGTATATACATATATACATATATATATACACATAAGTATACATATATACATATGTATATATATATACATATATACACTCACATATACACATACATACAGTACATACATACATTTATATATATATATATATATATATATATATATATATATATATATATATATATATATATATATATATATAAAGATATATATATGTATATATATATATATATACACACACACATATATACATATACACATACATACATACATACATTCTCTACCACGTATTCCCTTTTGGGGTCGTTGTAATACATATATACATACATATATATAATATATACACATACAAATGTACTACATATGTCATATGTGTGTGCATTTTTTTTTCATCATTAATACATTTTTCAATAAAAAAAACACCAGAAATTGAAATTAGTTTGGGGGATGAGACTGTCAGTCGTCACCCGTATTACCTTTAGCCATGGCTAGTTTATTTAAACACCTGTATGACAGTTCATAAAGTTATAGTGTTACTTCAGACTTGCCTGTACTGTCAATATATAAGTTTAACTTGGCCACAGCTTGACTTATTTGTATGTAAAATAATAATTCCACTTATAAAAATTACATAAATCCTTTGAGAAATAATGTTCACAGTAAAAATTAAAAACAACCTTGTTGAATTGTTTTTTTTAGGCGTGAACATTTACCAAGTTTGAGCATATAAATGGTGAGCATTCAGGGAAAACATGTAAAAAATGTTCCTGTATGACATTCTTTTTTAAACCAATTTAAATTAAGCAAGCGATTAATAACTTGTAATTAATCATGATTCTTTTAAATTCAAGTGTGATTAAATCTGACTTGAAAAAATAATAATAATTTGACAGCAATAGTTTGTTTTGCATTGTAACTTGGATGTTTATATTTCTGTAGGTTGTACTCATCAAGTCTAATCTGCATTTTGACTCAGCATCCACACACAACGTCTGACGGATTTCATGTTTTAATGTGCAATTTTTAAAAGGGGCAACAGGAGTGGAATGCATTCAACGAAGTGGTGAATCATCACAGTGGGAGCAGCAGTGTCACATTACTGAATCACATTCATGTGTACATTTGCAAAATAGTGATGAAAATATGCATACGCTTCGGCTGCACGATGATAATGATGTCGCCGCATGTACTGTACTGTAAAGCGCCAGCAACAACCGGGCTAAGCTTTGGGAACTTTGACCTCGCAGCAAAATATGGATTAAAGATTTATACACAGAGAGAATGGAGTTCAAAAAGTATGGGATGCACAATGAAAGTCATACACTGTATACACAGTGGGGCAAAAAAAGTATTTAGTCAGCCAGCGATTGTGCAAGTTCTCCCACTTAAAATGATGACAGAGGTCTGTAATGTTCATCATAGGTACACTTCAACTGTGAGAGACAGAATGTGGAAAAAATATCCAGGAATTCACATTGTAGGAATTTTAACGAATTTATTTGTAAATGATGGTGGGTCAACCATTCAAAGCTCTCACTGATGGAAGGAGGTTTTGGCTGAAAATCTCACGATACATGGCCCCATTCATTCTTTCCTTAACACGGATCAATCGTCCTGTCCCCTTGGCAGAAAAACAGCCCCAAAGCATGATGTTTCCACCCTCATGCTTCACAGTAGGTATGGTGTTCTTGGGATGCAACTCAGTATTCTTCTTCATCCAAACACGACGAGTTGAGTTTATACCAAAAAGTTCCATTTTGGTTCCATCTGACCACATGATATTCTCCCATGTGCTCTCTGGTAAACTTCAGCCGGGCATGGACATGCGCTGGCTTAAGCAGGGGGACACGTCTGGCAATGCAGGATTTGATTCCCCGTCGGCGTAGTGTGTTACTGATGGTAACCTTTGTTACTTTGGTCCCAGCTCTCTGCAGGTCATTCACCAGGTCCCTCCGTGTGGTTCTGGGATTTTTGCTCACCGTTCTCATGATCATTTTGACCCCACGGGATGAGATCTTGCGTGGAGCCCCAGATCGAGGGAGATTATCAATGTCTTCCATTTTCTGATAATTGCTCCCACAGTGGATTTTTTTCAAACCAAGCTGCTTGCCTATTGTAGATTCACTCTTCCCAGTCTGGTGCAGATCTACAATTTGTTTTCCTGGTGTCCGTCGACAGCTATTTGGTCTTGGCCAGGGGTAGGGAACCTATGGCTCTAGAGCCAGATGTGGCTCTTTTGATGACTGCATCTGGCTCTCGGATAAATCTGAGCTGACATTGTTTAACACGATAAGTAATGAATAATTCCACTTGTAATCACAGTGTTAAAAATAACGTTCAAAATATAAAACATTCTCAAGCTTTTTTATGTTCAAGAAGTTGCGTTAATGGTAAGAAGTAATTTATATATTATTGGTTAGTGTGGGGCTTGCCCTCCTGGGGGTTCTTCAGACCACCAAGAGCCTGTTTTAGGGTTACAATATTGTTTTATTTTATTTTTCTCAGTTGCTTTCCAGCAATTGTCTTTTTCTCTTTCGGCCTCACTCGCTCTCTGGCTCCAGCCCCAACCCTGTCTCTCCTCCTGGCTGCTACTTATAACAGAGCGACGGGTGATTAGATAACAAGGCCCAGGTGGGCCCTCTACGCACCTGTCGCTGATTTCGAGGCCGGTCCTGGCAACATCCTGCTTAGCTGCAGGCTCGCAGGCCACGCCCCCTCCACAGTTAGCTTCAGAATAACAATGTTATTACAAAGAATAAGAGACCAATTATACTCTGGAAATGTTGGTCTTACTTAAAAACGCACGTGTTTAGTTGTGTTCAGTGTTAAAAAAAATATGATATGGCTCTTAGGGAAATACATTTTAAAATATTTGGCTCTCTCGGGCAAAAAGGTTCCCGACCCCTGGTCTTGGCCATAATGGAGTTTGGAGTCTGACTGTTTGAGGATATGGACAGGTGTCTTTTATACAGATAACCAGTTCAAACAGGTGCCATTAATACAGGTAACGAGTGGAGGACAGAAGAGCTTCTTAAAGAAGAAGTTACAGAGATCTTCCTTGTTTGAAGCGACCAGATACTTATTTTCCACCATAATTTACAAAGAAATTCTTTAAAATTCCTACTATGTATATTCCCGGATTTTTTCCCCCACATTCTATCTCTCACAGTTGAAGTGTACCTATGATGAACATTACAGACCTCTGTCATCATTTTAAGCAGGATAACTTGCACAATCGGTGGCTGACTAAATACTTTTTTGCACCACTGTATATATATTTCCATTTGTACGAGCAATGCATAACCATATTTAAAAAAAAAAAAAATCTTACAAAGCTATTTACCAATTATAATAAAATGTCTCTAGTTTTTATATGAAATATTATTATACAAAAAACTACAGCCAATAAAAGCTGGATATCTTTGACAGCAGTTAACGGATTGTATTTATCACAGAGGCACTACATGGTACAAATAGACGTTAAAAAGTGCTGCCGGGTTGTTCATCCGACAGTTGATGTATTATTGTAGAGGGCACTTTAGCTTAGCACACACGCACACACAATAACAAGGTAATAAACTGACATTTTTGGCTCTTCATGGGAGAATAGTCACGGGGGAGGTTCTGTCGGCAAGACTCTGGCAGAAGTGGTGCAGAAGTCCCACCAGGACGCTTCAGTATCTGGCCAAAGCAGAACACATGATCATTTTATTCAATGATATCATAACAGCTGCTTATGTGCATGGCAGTACAAATACACACTGTATTTACACTAATAAGGATGGTAATGATAAAAGACATCAATCACTATGTCTCTTACAAATGCTAAAAATGCGCTTTCATCATTTTTGTAAAAGTTAGAAAAAATGAGTAAATGTTTTATTTTATTTTTAAATCCTACAACTCACAACTGAATTTTATTTAATTTCTTGAGGTGACGATTCCTGTCAAAATTGATTTCTTGATTCAACACAATTCTTGATTTTTAAAGGCTCTCCCATCCATCCATCCATCTTCTTCCGCTTATCCGAGGTTGGGTCGCGGGGGCAGCAGCCTAAGCAGGGAAACCCAGACTTCCCTCTCCCCAGCCACTCCGTCCAGCTCTTCCCGGGGGATCCCGAGGCCTTCCCAGGCCAGGCGGGAGACATAGTCTTCCCAACGTGTCCTGGGTCTTCCCCGTGGCCTCCTACCAGCTGGACGTGCCCTAAACACCTCCCTAGGGAGGCGTTCAGGTGGCATCCTGACCAGATGCCCGAACCACTTAATCTGGCTCCTCTCGATGTGGAGGAGCAGCGGCTTTACTTTGAGTTCCTCCCGGATGGCAGAGCTTCTCACCCTATCTCTAAGGGAGAGACCCAAACTCATTTGGGCCGCTTGTACCTGTGATCTTGTCCTTTCGATCATGACCCAAAGCTCATGACCATAGGTGAGGATGGGAACGTAGATCGACCGGTAAATTGAGAGCTTTGCCTTCCGGCTCAGCTCCTTCTTCACCACAACGGATCGATACAGCGTCCGCATTACTGTAGACGCCGCACCGATCCGCCTGTCGATCTCACGATCCACTCTTCCCTCACTCGTGAACAAGACTCCTAGGTACTTGAACTCCTCCACTTGGGGCAGGGTCTCCTCCCCAACCCGAAGATGGCACTCCACCCTTTTCCGGGCGAGAACCATGGACTCGGACTTGGAGGTGCTGATTCTCATTCCGGTCGCTTCACACTCCAGATCCAGTAAAGGCTTTCCCACAGTATATTATTGACATATCAATAAAACATGTTTTAAAACAGGTTACAGTTTACAAAAGCTTCACCTGTCTGCTGATGAATGACGTACGTAGCGAGTAAGCACAAATAAAAACTGTATTTCTTTTTTTTTTAATTGTAAAAATGTTTTTTTTTCTTTTTAATCACATTTTGAAAATGATGAACTAATTTAAAATCGGTAATAAAATAAAAAAAATGTATTTCCATCCATCCATTTACTACCGCTTGTCCCTTTTAGGGTCGCTGGCGCCTATCTCAGCTGCATCGATCAAATCAAGCTTTATTTGTTTAGCACTTTTCACACATAAAACGTAAAAAAAAACTGCTTTACCTTTAAAAAACAAACAAACAAAAAAATCAATGACTCTCACCCTCAATACATAAAAAGTCAAACCCCCTTTTCTCTCTACCACGCACACATAATAAAAGTCATGTAAAAAAACACATGTGGCTGAGCATCGCCACCCCCACAGAGACCCAGATCCAGGGCACACATACAGGGATCAGGGAGTCCTCTCACATTTATCCATAATTTTTAATACTTTAAAATATATTTTTTTAATTGTATTAATTTTCAGACTTGTCCAGGGTGTACGCCGCCTTCCGCCCGATTGTAGCTGAGATAGGCGCCAGCCCCCCCCCGCGACCCTGAAAGGGAATAAGCGGTAGAAAATGGATGGATGGATGTATTAATTTTATCCATCCATCCATTTTCTACCGGTTATTCCCTTTGAGGTCGCGGGGGGGGCTGGTGCCTATCTCAGCTACAATCGGGCCGACTTATCCAGGGTGTACCCCGCCTTCCGCCCGATTGTAGCTGAGATAGGAGCCAGCCCCCCCCCCCGCGACCCCGAAAGTGAATAAGCGGTAGAAAATGGATGGATGGATGTATTAATTTTATCCATCCATCCATTTCCTACCGGTTATTCCCTTTGAGGTCGCGGGGGGCGCTGGTGCCTATCTCAGCTACAATCAGGCGGAGGGCGGGGTACACCCTGGACAAGTCGCCACCTCATCGCAGGGCCAACACAGATAGACAGACAACATTCACACACTAGGGACCATTTAGTGTTGCCAATCAACCTATCCCCAGGTGCATGTCTTTGGAAGTGAAAGGAAGCCGGAGTACCCGGAGGGAACCCACGCAGTCACGGGGAGAACATGCAAACTCCACACAGGAAGATCCCGAGCCCGGGATTGAACCCTGACTACTCAGGACCTTCGTATTGTGAGGCAGACGCACTAACCCCTCTCCCACCGTGAAACCCACACACACAATAAAAGTCATGTAAAAGCACATGTGGCTGATCATCGCCACCACCACAGCGACCCTGATCCAGGGCACACATACAGGGATCAGGGAGTCCTCTCACATTTTACCCATAATTTTTAATACTTTAAATACTTTTTTAAAATTCTATAAATTTTATGAAATATAATATTTTCAGAATTAAAATCGTACATTTATAAGATTAAATCGGTAATGTAGTATTTCACCATTCACCCATTAAAATTGTTACTTTATTCTCGTATTTTTTAACAATTCTGAGTCAATAGGGATTTTGGGTTCTCATCTTTTTTGCCATAATTTTCTAACTACTCTTTACTCTTTTTCCTGTAATATGTGTTATTTATAAGGGTGTAACGGTACGTGTATTTGTATCAAACCGTTTCGGTACGGGGGTTTCGGTTCGGTTCCACACGGACATTTTAAGTAGCGCACTGCACGTTGAATGGATTTACGTGGACCACGACTTAAACAAGTTGAAAAACTTATTGGGGTGTTACCATTTAGTGGTCAATTGTACGGAATATGTACTGTACTGTGCAATCTACTAATAAAAGTATCAATCAATCAAAAAAACAACAACACAAGTCATACTAGCAACGATATGAAGTGAAGTGAATTATATTTATATAGCGCTTTTTCTCTAGTGAATCAAAGCGCTTTGCATAGTGAAACCCAATATCTAAGTTACATTTAAAGCAGTGTGGGTGGCACTGGGAGCAGGTGGGTAAAGTGTCTTGCCCAAGGACACAACGGCAGTGACTAGGATGACGGAAGCGGGAATCGAACCTTCAACCCTCAAGTTGCTGGCACGGCTGCTCTACCAACCGGGCTATGATCAAGGTTGACAAGACTGACCATACCTCCTATTTTCACCGAAAATGTCCTCTTTTGCAGGGCTGTCCGGGTGGAGTTTCTTAAATGCCTCGAATGTCCGGCATTTTGAGTTAGGGTTGCGTGTATTTTCAATGTACCTTCAAGGTTAAGAAGGGGTTAGAAAAAAAAAAAAAAAAAGTGGTGCACGCAGTGTTAACATTCGTGAGGGCGGGGCAGAGGCAGAGAGAGCGAGAGAGTTATGATAAACGCGCATTAATCAGATTTAATTTTTTATTATATATAGCTCGGTTGGTAGAGTGGCCGTGCCAGCAACTTGAGGGTTGCAGGTTCGATTCCCGCTTCCGCCATCCTAGTCACTGCCGTTGTGTCCTTGGGCAAGACACTTTACCCACCTGCTCCCAGTGCCACCCACACTGCTTTAAATATGTAACTTAGATATTGGGTTTCACTATGTAAAGCGCTTTGAGTCACTAGAGAAAAGCGCTATATAAATATAATTCACTAATATATAGCAGGGGTGCCATTTGTGGCCCACAGCTAATGTTTTAAAGGCCCACAGGACACATTCTAAAAAAGATAAACAAAAACATAAACAAAAGTGTAATAAAAAAGCTTAAAGGCTAAATTTAATATGGAAAAAGTTGCAAGGTTTACTAATAAAACAAAGCTGTTTTTTTTTCCTTTCAAACTGTCATTGCTCAAAACATAATATTGAATCAAAATCAATGTTATTAAGAATTATTGACCTATCCAAGTTTCCCATTACTTCACATTAAAATATTCCACTAAGAAAAATATTTTTGGTGGATGATTTAGCAAATTTGTTGAATAAATCATCCAAAAAATGTATATTTTGTTTTTTTCTTACTGTACCGAAAATGAACCGAACCGAAATTTTTGTGTACCGTTACAACCCCTAGTTCCATCCATCCATCCATTTTCTACCGCTTATTCCCTTTCGGGGTCGCGGGGGGCGCTGGCGCCTATCTCGGCTACAATCGGGCGGAAGGCAGGGTACACCCTGGACAAGTCGCCACCTCATATTAAAAAATGTATTTCAAGTGAACTTTACATGATATGTTAGACACAAAATTAGGTACACCTGCACAAGTCCCACTCAGTTTTTAATTGAATCACGTTGCTGCAGGAATACAAAGTGATTCTGAGGGCATTTAATAGAAGAAATAAATAAATGGGTCACATTTGTGTAGCGCTTTTCTCCCTTCAAGGTACTCAAAGCACTTTTGACACTACTTCCACATTCACCCATTCATGGCGGGAGCTGCCGTGCAAAGCGCTAACCACGACCCATCAGGAGCAAGGGTGAAGTGTGGCGCAGTGGGAGAGTGGCCGTGCGCAACCCGAGGGTCCCTGGTTCAAATCCCACCTAGCACCAACCTCGTCACGTCCGTTGTGTCCTGAGCAAGACACTTCACCCTTGCTCCTGATGGGTGCTAGTTGGTTCCTTGCATGGCAGCTCCCTCCATCAGTGTGTGAATGTGTGTGTGAATGGGTAAATGTGGAAGTTGTGTCAAAGCGCTTTGAGTACCTTGAAGGTAGAAAAGCGCTATACAAGTACAACACATTTATTTATTATATTGCTCGACGACAGAACGAGGTTGGGGATTGAACCAGGAACCCTCAGGTTGCACTCTCCCAACCTGCATCACGACGTCCCCGTCGGAGCTTTACCACGCATTCTTCCACAGTGATCATCAAGACTGTGGAAATCGGCGATGTCAATCAAATCTTATTTATTAAAGTGCATTGTGCAGGTGTACCTATTACGGCGCCCACAGGTACGGCGGCGAGACGGATGGCTTGATTGCACACTGAATGATTACGCGCTGGGTCTACACAGCATGGGTTAGAAAGCCCACAATGATGATGATGATGATGATGATAATGATGTGGAGCGTTTTCAGGAGCAGGTCACTGACCGCCAGAGTTACTCAGAAACAGGCGTTGTCTTTCTGCTGGGAGGGAACGGCGAAGTAGTTGGTCCTGCGGGGTACATCGGTAGAGAGCGAAAGGGCCCCTTAATGAGACATTCCTGCATTGTCGGAGGGCTTTATCATCATCGTGCACATTTGCCGTCGACGCTGCACAGCATTCAAATGCGAGGAACGGTATTAAAGCATGACCTGTGCTGGCCCGGCTCGCATTTTAATAGACCTCACCAAAAGAGGAATGAGTAGCGTGCCTGATGGCCAACTTTGGTAACCTTACAGAGTCCGCTTCTTATTCATTACTAGACGCTGCAGTTTTAGTGGAACGGGACACTACTTTTTTTTGTTAAAGGCCTACTGCAGGGGTAGGGAACCTATTCTGGGTTTTGTTCTGTTTCGTCATTACCCTGTGTTATATTTGCCGTCTTTGGTTCCCTTTGGCACTTCCTGTTTTGTTTCTGTCGTCATGGTAACTCGTTAGTGTCACCTGTCTCTTGTTTTGTCGCCGCGCACCTGATTTGTTGATTACGTCGTCTATTTAAGACCGCCTTGGTTTGACATCCGTTCTTGGACTCTTGTCTGCTCCCACGCTGCATTGTGGTAAAGACTACTTTTGTTACTTGTTAGCTTCCATGCCATTCCTATTTAGTTTATGTCCCTAATTTACATACTATCGCTTTCTGTTTGTTTTGTCTAGTGCAGGGGAGTCAAACACAAACACAGAGTGGGCCAACATTTAAAACTGAACAAAGCCGCGGGCCAAGGTTGAACAAATTAACCTTTTAATAGGGACCCAAACAAGTTTTGCATTGAATATTGAACAATCAAGGCTTATATAACTTTATAGTGACATGCAAAATCCAGTTTCAAATAATAATAATAATGATTAAAAAATATCAAAGGCATATCAAATGAAATTTAAATAAAAATTGGGGAGGGCGGGGTTTGGTGGTGGTAGTGCTGCAAGGGGTCCTGGGTATTTCTTTTATTGTGTTTCTGTTGTGCTACGGCAGGGGGTAGGGAACCTATGGTTCTAGAGCCAGATGTGGCTCTTTTGATGACTGCATCTGGCTCTCGGATAAATCTGAGCTGACACGATAAGTAATGAATAATTCCAAAATATAATGCTTTTTTATGTTCAAGAAGTTGCATTAATGGTAAGAAGTAATTTATTTATTATTGGTTAGTGTGACCACCAAGAGGCTGTTTTAGGGTTACAATATTGTTTTATTTTATTTTTCTCTCAGTGGCTTTCCAGCAATTGTCTTTTTCTCTTTCGTCCTCACTCGCGCTCTGGCTCCAGCCCCAACCCTGTCTCTCCTCCTGGCTGCTGCTTATAACAGAGCGACGGGTGATTAGATAACAAGGCCCAGGTGGGCCCTCTACGCACCTGTCGCTGATTTCGAGGCCGGTGCTG
The DNA here is from genome assembly GCF_033978795.1 of Nerophis ophidion. Classification (NCBI taxonomy): domain Eukaryota; kingdom Metazoa; phylum Chordata; class Actinopteri; order Syngnathiformes; family Syngnathidae; genus Nerophis; species Nerophis ophidion. The sequence continues at coordinate 46,057,235 of NC_084628.1, forward strand.
GCAAAAAAATAACTTTCAAAATATAATGCTTTTTTATGTTCAAGAAGTTGCATTAATGGTAAGAAGTCATTTATTTATTATTGGTTAGTGTGACCACCAAGAGGCTGTTTTAGGGTTACAATATTGTTTTATTTTATTTTTCTCTCAGTTGCTTTCCAGCAATTGTCTTTTTCTCTTTCGTCCTCACTCGCGCTCTGGCTCCAGCCCCAACCCTGTCTCTCCTCCTGGCTGCTGCTTATAACAGAGCGACAGGTGATTAGATAAAAAGGCCCAGGTGGGCCCTCTACGCACCTGTCGCTGATTTCGAGGCCGGTCCTGGCAACATCCTGCTTAGCTGCAGGCCCGCAGGCCACGCCCCCTCCACAGTTAGCTTCAGAATAACAATGTTATTACAAAGAATAAGAGACCAATTATACTCTGGAAATGTTGGTCTTACTTAAAAACGCACGTGTTTAGTTGTGTTCAGTGTTAAAAAAAATATTATATGGCTCTTAGGGAAATACATTTTAAAATATTTGGCTCTCTCGGCCAAAAAGGTTCCCGACCCCTGGCCTTGGCCATAGTGGAGTTTGGAGTCTGACTGTTTGAGGATATGGACAGGTGTCTTTTATACAGATAACCAGTTCAAACAGGTGCCATTAATACAAGTAACGAGTGGAGGACAGAAGAGCTTCTTAAAGAAGAAGTTACAGAGATCTTCCTTGTTTGAAGTGACCAGATACTTATTTTCCACCATAATTTACAAATAAATTCTTTAAAATTCCTACAATGTATATTCCCAAAATATAAAACATTCTCATGCATTTTTAATCCATCCATCCGTTTTCTACTGCACCTGTTCAAGAAGTTGCGTTAAAGGTAAGAAGTTATTTATTTATTATTGGTTAGTGTTGGGCTTGCCCTCCTGGGGGTTCTTCAGACCACCAAGCACTGACATGAGAGCCCTTTTCCGGAATTACACTATTGTTTTATTTTTCAATTAGTCTCTCCCTTGCTTTCCTGCAATTGTCTTTTTCTCTTTCGTTCTCGCTCGCGCTCTGGCTCCAGCCCCAGCCCTAACCCCGTCTCTCCTCCTGGCTGCTGCTTATAACAGAGCGACAGGTGATTAGATAACAAGGCCCAGGTGGGCCGTCTACGCACCTGTCGCTGATTTCAAGGCCGATCCTGGCAACACCCCGCTTCGCTGCAGGCCACGCCCCCTCCACATTTAGCTTCAGAATAACAATGTTATTACAAAGAATAAGAGACCTATTATACTCTACAAATGTTGGTCTTACTTAAAAATGCACGCGTTTAATTAATTGTGTTCAGTGTTAAAAAAAATATTATATGGCTCTTAAGTAAATACATTTTTAAATATTTGGCTTCTTGGCTCTTTCAGTCAAAAAGGTTCCCGACCCCTGGCCTACTGAAATGAGATGTTCTTATTCAAACGGGGATAGCAGGTCCATTCTATGTGTCATACTTGATCATTTTGAGGTATTGACATATTTTTGCTGAAAGGATTTAGTAGAGAACATCCATGATAAAGTTTGCAACTTTAGGTCGCTGATAAAAAAGCCTTGCCTGTTAAGATCCGTACTCGGATATTCTCATATTATTGTTTCCATTGTTGTATCACTCCGTCATTCTACCTCTCATTTCCTGTTTGTTCTGTCACCACGGTCACTCATTAGTTCACCTGCTACTCACGGTCCCGCACACCTGCTACATATAATCACCTTCCCTTTATAACCCAATCCAATCCATCCCTCCATCCATTCATTTTCTACGGCTTATTCCCTTTCAGGGTGGCGGGGGGCGCTGGCGCCTATCTCAGCTACAATCGGGCGGAAGGCAGGGTACACCTTGGACAAGTCGCCACCTCATCGCAGGGCCAACACAGATAGACAGACAACATTCACACACTAGGGCCAATTTAGTGTTGCCAATCAACCTATCCCCAGGTGCATGTCTTTGGAAGTGGGAGGAAGCCGGAGTACCCGGAGGGAACCCACGCATTCACGGGGAGAACATGCAAACTCCACACAGAAAGATCCCAAGCCTGGATTTGAACCCAGGACTGCAGGAGCTTCGTATTGTGAGGCGGACGCAGTAACCCCTCTGCCACCGTGAAGCCCAATCCAATCCAAACCAAACCACTTTATTTATATAGCACATTTAAACAACAATAAGGTTTCCAAAGTGATGCACAGCCATGTTAAAAACAATATTTAAAAAAAACAAAGACAAGCTTAAAAAATGCCTGTTCACCTGCCATTTTGTCCACCAGAGACAGGTGGACAAAATGAGTAACCAAGGAAACCAGACAAGGGAGTGGAAAAAAACAGGAACTTAAAGAGTCCAAAGGACAAACAGCACATGGCCAAACAAAAACATGATCAACAGACATGACATTTGATTTATTATTGGTTAGCTTCAGAATAGCAATGTTATTAAAAAGAATAAGAGACTTATTATACTCTAAAAATGTTGGTCTTACTTAAAAATGCACGCATTTAGTTGTATTCGGTGTTAAAAAAATATGATATGGCTCTCACGGAAATACATTTTGAAATATTTGGCTTTCATGGCTCTCTCGGCCAAAAAGGTTCCCGACCCCTGACCTAGGAACTCCAAAATTATTATCAGTCAATCAATCAATCAATGTTTACTTATATAGCCCTAAATCACTAGTGTCTCAAAGGGCTGCACAAACCACCACGACATCCTCGGTAGGCCCACATAAGGGCAAGGAAAACTCACACCCAGTGGGACGTCGGTGACAATGGTGACTATGAGAACCTTGGAGAGGAGGAAAGCAATGGATGTCGAGCGGGTCTAACATGATACTGTGAAAGTTCAATCCACAATGGATCCAACACAGTCGTGAGAGTCCAGTCTAAAGCGGATCCAACACAGCAGCGAGAGTCCCGTTCACAGCGGAGCCAGCAGGAAACCATCCCAAGCGGAGGCGGATCAGCAGCGCAGAGATGTCCCCAGCCGATACACAGGCAAGCAGTACATGGCCACCGGATCGGACCGGACCCCCTCCACAAGGGAGAGTGGGACATAGGAGAAAAAGAAAAGAAACGGCAGATCAACTGGTCTAAAAAGGGGATCTATTTAAAGGCTAGAGTATACAGATGAGTTTTAAGGTGAGACTTAAATGCTTCTACTGAGGTGGCATCTCGAACTGTTACCGGGAGGGCATTCCAGAGTACTGGAGCCCGAACGGAAAACGCTCTATAGCCCGCAGACTTTTTTTGGGCTTTGGGAATCACTAATAAGCCTTCAGTCGTTCAACTGTCCGGGTTCTCCGCTGTCGTATTTTACGCTTCATAATGCACCACACATTTTCCATGGGAGACAGGTCCATAATGGATCCAACACAGCCGCGAGACTCCAGTCCAAAGCGGATCCGACACAGCAGCGAGAGGCCCGTTCACAGCGGAGCCAGCAGGAAACCATCCCAAGCGGAGGCGGATGTTCCCAGACGATACACAGGCAAGCAGTACATGGCCACCGGATCGGACCGGACCCCCTCCACAAGGGAGAGTGGGACATAGAAGAAAAAGAAAAGAAACGGCAGATCAACTGGTCTAAAAAGGGGGTCTATTTAAAGGCTAGAGTATACAAATGAGTTTTAAGGTGAGACTTAAATGCTTCTACTGAGGTGGCATCTCGAACTGTTACCGGGAGGGCATTCCAGAGTACTGGAGCCCGAACGGAAAACGCTCTATAGCCCGCAGACTTTTTTTGGGCTCTAGGAATCACTAATAAGCCGGAGTCTTTTGAAGGCAGATTTCTTGCCGGGACATATGGTACAATACAATCGGCAAGATAGGACGGAGCTAGACCGTGTAGTATTTTATACGTAAGTAGTAAAACCTTAAAGTCACATCTTAAGTGCTCATTTTTGACCAAAATGGAGTTACTGGGTTTTGCCTTTGGACGGGAGAGCTGCAGTCGATAGATTGACCGCACCTTTGAACCTGGTTAGCCGGGAAATGAACAATCCGCAACAAAGTTTGAAGGGAGTCTATGGTTTTTGTTCTTCCCTCTGCTTAATCCATTTCATATTTGTCGTCCTCCACAGAAAGGTATTGTGCAGCAGATCGATTTTTTTTGGGCGCTTCTGCGAAACGTCTGCCAGCAGCTTTAATTATCCACGGGCAACACAAACACCGCAGCTTGTGTCCGTGCCGCGCGAGACATAAATTGCCTGTTTGAACTCGTCGGTCCGGACTGACCGGCGTCGGCGACACAATGGCGATCCGCTGGGGGAGCCGACTACACGGGAGGCCTTTTGGGGGTCCTTGTCAGCGCTGACAAGGTGACGCCGACCCTAAGGGCGTCCGAAGGGGTTCCAGCACGGGTGTGAGACGCAAGGGCGGGTGGGGGAAAAAGGAGCATTCGGCGAAGATTTATCTGGAGCTGACAAAAGTGGCGTGAAGTGAAAAGACGGATGAATGTTACAGGAGGGTCACAGACAAATGCCGTGTGGACTCAATTACTTCTCGGTCCATCTGTCTGACTCATTTTCGCCTCCGCTCCATCCCGTTCAATCTGGACTCTTTGATTGCCTGCGGGTTTCCTTACTTACTCACTTGTACCGATGACTGATGGAATCAAGCCCAAACCGAGGCGGCAATTCCGTAATAACAGAAAGTCGCCGAGTTGGGGATACTGGCGACAGGATGCGCGGTTAACAAAAACCGTGTGAGGGCCACTTAAACAGATGTTTGTCACTTATTTTGAACTGAAAGGGGATACAAATAATGACCTTTTGTTTTGGAGCTTGAAGTCTGGAAAATGGTGGCTAATAACCATAAGAAAGGCGGACCAAGACCAACAGATGAGGGGTTGTTCCGTTCCACGTAGCGGTGGTTTGTTGTTGGTGTTTCTTCTTCGTTAGTTTGAACAGGTCACACTCAACCACGACCTCTGCTGCCAATCAACCGGTTTCTGTTCCCAGCTGTTCCTCATTTCACCTGGTGATCAAGCAGCCAATCCCGGTCCACCATTCATCCTGCTTTAAATCACCTGCTCAACACTGGACAGGGGAATTCTTTTTCTGACATGCTGTCTGGAGTTCTGAGAGACCCTACTTTGTCTTTGGCGACACTTTTTTTCTCCATCCATCCATCCATCCATCTTCTTCCGCTTATCCGAGGTCGGGTCGCGGGGGCAGCAGCCTAAGCAGGGAAACCCAGACTTCCCTCTCCCCAGCCACTTCGTCTAGCTCTTCCCGGGGGATCCCGAGGCGTTCCCAGGCCAGCCGGGAGACATAGTCTTCCCAACGTGTCCTGGGTCTTCCCCGTGGCCTCCTACCGGTTGGACGTGCCCTAAACACCTCCCTAGGGAGGCATTCGGGTGGCATCCTGACCAGATGCCCGAACCACCTCATCTGGCTCCTCTCCATGTGGAGGAGCAGCGGCTTTACTTTGAGTTCCTCCCGGATGGCAGAGCTTCTCACCCTATCTCTAAGGGAGAGAAGGAAACTCATTTGGGCCGCTTGTACCCGTGATCTTATCCTTTCGGTCATGACCCAAAGCTCATGACCATAGGTGAGGATGGGAACGTAGATCGACCGGTAAATTGAGAGCTTTGCCTTCCGGCTCAGCTCCTTCTTCACCACAACGGATCGATACAACGTCTGCATTACTGAAGACGCCGCACCGATCCGCCTGTCGATCTCACGATCCACTCTTCCCTCACTCGTGAACAAGACTCCTAGGTACTTGAACTCCTCCACTTGGGGCAGGGTCTCCTCCCCAACCCGGAGATGGCACTCCACCCTTTTCCGGGCGAGAACCATGGACTCGGATTTGGAGGTGCTGATTCTCATTCCGGCCGCAAACCGATCCAGTGAGAGCTGAAGATCCCGGCCAGATAAAGCCATCAGGACCACATCGTCTGCAAAAAGCAGAGACCTAATCCTGCGGCCACCAAACCGGAACCCCTCAATGCCTTGACTGCGCCTAGAAATTCTGTCCATAAAAGTTATGAACAGAATCGGTGACAAAGGACAGCCTTGGCGGAGTCCAACCCTCACTGGAAATGTGTTCGACTTACTGCCGGCAATGCGGACCAAGCTCTGGCACTGATCATACAGGGAACGGACCGCCACAATAAGACAGTCCGATACCCCATACTCTCTGAGCACTCCCCACAGGACTTCCCGAGGGACACGGTCGAATGCCTTCTCCAAGTCCACAAAGCACATGTAGACTGGTTGGGCAAACTCCCATGCACCCTCAAGAACCCTGCCGAGAGTATAGAGCTGGTCCACAGTTTCACGACCAGGACGAAAACCACACTGTTCCTCCTGAATCCGAGGTTCGACTATCCGACGTAGCCTCCTCTCCAGTACACCTGAATAGACCTTACCGGGAAGGCTGAGGAGTGTGATCCCACGATAGTTGGAACACACCCTCCGGTCCCCCTTCTTAAAGAGAGGAACCACCACCCCGGTCTGCCAATCCAGAGGTACCGCCCCCGATGTCCACGCGATGCTGCAGAGTCTTGTCAACCAAGACAGCCCCACAGCATCCAGAGCCTTAAGGAACTCCGGGCGGGTCTCATCCACCCCTTTTTTTCTCTTCAGTTTTTCTCGGACCCCACCTTTGTGAGTATCTGCAGCCTAGTCTTAGGAAAGGTTAGACAGAGGCCTCTAAACATTACACACCTAGGATAAATGTTTGTGTATAGAGACACCAGGCTTAGTGGTGACTGTCACCCTTCTAGGTTTTGGACCCCCTCTTTGGTTAGAGTAGTTAGGTAGGTTTTTGGTTTATGCTAATTAAATAGCTTTAGTTAGTCAGCTTACCTTTCTTTTCTAGAGGTGTATTTTGGTATGTTTTGTTCATTTCTTTGACAGCACCAGTAGTCCCGAGCTAGGCTAGCATTGTGTCCTTGTTGTACCCGCCCCACCACCTGGTCTCTTTTCAATACACTAGTTTTGGTTTTCAATTCTTGGCTTCAGTGTCTTTAATTTACACTTTTATGTTGTGTTCCTCTATGATCCCTAGACTTCGAGCCATCTGGAACGTAACAGGGGTCACCAACCTTTTTGAAACTAAGAGCTACTTCTTGGGTACTGATTAATGCCAAGGGCTACCAGTTTGATACACACTTAAATACATTGCCAGAAATAGCCAATTTGCTCAATTTACCTTTAATAAATAAATCTATGTATATAAAAAAATGTTATTTCTGTCTGTCATTCCGTCCTACATTTTTTTTTCTTTTTACAGAAGGTTTTTTGTAGAGAATAAATGATGAAAATAACACTTAATTGAACGGTTTAAAAGAGGAAAAAACACAAAAAAAATTAAAATAATCTTCAATTTCGACTCTTTAAAATTCAAAATTCAACCGAAAAAAATTAATAGAAAAACTAGCTATTTTGAATCTTTTTGAAAAAAATAATTTATGGAACATCATTAGTAATTTTTCCTGATTAAGATTAATTTTAGAATTTTGATGACATGTTTTAAATAGGTTAAAATCCAATCTGCACTTTGTTAGAATATATAACAAATTGGACCAAGCTATATTTCTAACAAAGACAAATCATTATTTCTTCTAGATTTTCCAGAACAAAAATTTTAAAAGGAATTCAAACGACTTTGAAATAAGATTTGAATTTGATTCTACAAATTTTCTAGATTTGCCAGAATATTTTTTTTTAATTTTAATCATAAGTTTGAAGAGATATTTCACAAATATTCTTGTCATTCTTTCGTACATTTTTTTTCCTTTTACGTAAGTTTTTTTGTAGAGAATAAATGATGAAAAAAACACTTAATTAAAAGAGGGGAAAACACAAAAAAATTAAAATAACATTTTGAAACATAGTTTATCTTCAATTTTGACTCTTTAAAATTCAAAATTCAACCAAAAAAAATGAAGAAAAAAACTAGCTAATTCGAATCGTTTTGAAGAAATTAAAAAAAGAAATTATGGAACATCATTAGTAATTTTTCCTGGTTAAGATACATTTTAGAATTTTGATGACATGTTTTAAATAGGTTAAAATCCAATCTGCACTTTGTTAGAATATATAACAAATTGGACCAAACTATATTTCTAACAAAGACAAATCATTATTTCTTCTAGATTTTCCAGAACAAAAATGTTAAAAGAAATTCAAACGACTTTGAAATAAGATTTGAATTTGATTCTACAGATTTTCTAGATTTGCCAGAAAAATGTTTTTGAATTTTAATCATAAGCTTGAAGAAATATTTCATAAATATTCTTGTCATTCTTTCGAACATTTTTTTTTCCTTTTACGTAAGGTTTTTTGTAGAGAATAAATGATGAAAAAAACACTTAATTAAAAGAGGGGAAAACACAAAAAAAATGAAAATTACATTTTGAAACATAGTTTATCTTCAATTTTGACTCTTTAAAATTCAAAATGCAACCGAAAAAAATTAATAGAAAAACTACCTATTTTGAGTCTTTTTGAAAAAAATAAAAAAATAATTTATGGAACATCATTAGTAGTTTTTCCTGATTAAGATAAATTTGATAATTTTGATGACATGTTTTAAATAGGTTAAAATCCAATCTGCACTTTGTTAGAATATATAACAAATTGGACCAAGCTATATTTCTAACAAAGACAAATCATTATTTCTTCTAGATTTTCCAGAACAAACATTTTAAAAGAAATTCAAAAGACTTTGAAATAAGATTTGAATTCGATTCTACAAATTTTCTAGATTTGCCAGAATATTTTTTTTTTTATTTTAATCATAAGTTTGAAGAAATATTTCACAAATATTCTTGTCATTCTTTGGTACATTTTTTTTTTCTTTTACGTAAGTTTTTTTGTAGAGAATAAATGATGAAAAAAACACTTAATTAAAAGAGGGGAAAACACACAAAAAATTAAAATTACATTTTGAAAAATAGTTTATCTTCAATTTTGACTCTTTAAAATTCCAAATTCAACCGAAAAAAATTAATAGAAAAACTAGTTATTTTGAATCTTTTTGAAAAAAATAAAAAAATAATTTAGGGAACATCATTAGTAATTTTTCCTGATTAAGATCAATTTTAGAATTTTGATGACATGTTTTAAATAGGTTAAAATCCAATCTGCACTTTGTTAGAATATATAACAAATTGGACCAAGCTATATTTCTAACAAAGACCAATCATTATTTCTTCTAGATTTTCCAGAACAAAAATTTTAAAAAATATTCAAAATACTTTGAAATAAGATTTGAATTTGATTCTACAAATTTTCTAGATTTGCCAGAATAGTTTTTTTTTTAATTTTAATCATAAGTTTGAAAAAATATTTCACAAATATTCTTGTCATTCTTTTGAAACATTTTTTTTTCCTTTTACGGAAGGTTTTTTGTAGAGAATAAATGATGAAAAAAACACTTAATTAAAAGAGGGGAAAACACAAAAAAAATGAAAATTACATTTTGAAACATAGTTTATCTTCAATTTCGACTCTTTATAATTCAAAATTCAACCGAACCGAAAAAAATTAATAGAAAAACTAGCTATTTTGAATCTTTTTGAAAAAAATAATTTATGGAACATCATTAGTAATTTTTCTTGATTAAGATTAATTTGATAATTTTGATGACATGTTTTAAATAGGTTAAAATCCAATCTGCACTTTGTTAGAATATATAACAAATTGGACCAAACTATATTTCTAACAAAGACAAATCTTTATTTCTTCTAGATTTTGCAGAACAAACATTTTAAAAGAAATTCAAAAGACTTTGAAATAAGATTTGAATTTGATTCTACAAATTTTCTAGATTTGCCAGAATAGTTTTTTTTTTATTTTAATCATAAGTTTGAAAAAATATTTCACAAATATTCTTGTCATTCTTTTGAAATAAATTTTTTTCCTTTTACGGAAGGTTTTTTTGTAGAGAATAAATGATGAAAAAAACACTTAATTAAAAGAGGGGAAAACACAAAAAAAATGAAAATTACATTTTGAAACATAGTTTATCTTCAATTTTGACTCTTTAAAATTCAAAATTCAACCAAAAAAAATGAAGAAAAAAACTAGCTAATTCGAATCGTTTTGAAGAAATTAAAAAAAGAATTTATGGAACATTATTAGTAATTTTTCCTGGTTAAGATTAATTTGATAATTTTGATGACATGTTTTAAATAGGTTAAAATCGAATCTGCATTTTGTTAGAATATATAACAAATTGGAGCAAGCTATATTTCTAACAAAGACAAATCATTATTTCTTCTAGATTTTCCAGAACAAACATTTTAAAAGAAATTCAAAAGACTTTGAAATAAGATTTGAATTCAATTCTACAAATTTTCTAGATTTGCCAGAATATTTTTTTTTTATTTTAATCATAAGTTTGAAGAAATATTTCACAAATATTCTTGTCATTCTTTGGTACATTTTTTTTTCTTTTACGTAAGTTTTTTTGTAGAGAATAAATGATGAAAAAAACACCTAATTAAAAGAGGGGAAAACACAGAAAAAATTTAAATTACATTTTGAAACATAGTTTATCTTCAATTTTGACTCTTTAAAATTCAAAATTCAACCGAAAAAAATTAATAGAAAAACTACCTATTTTGAATCTTTTTGAAAAAAATTAAACAATAATTTATGGAACATCATTAGTAGTTTTTCTTGATTAAGATACATTTGATAATTTTGATGACATGTTTTAAATAGGTTAAAATCCAATCTGCACTTTGTTAGAATATATAACAAATTGGACCAAACTATATTTCTAACAAAGACAAATCTTTATTTCTTCTAGATTTTCCAGAACAAAATTTTTAAAAGGAATTCAAAAGACTTTGAAATAAGATTTGAATTTGATTCTACAAATTTTCTAGATTTGCCAGAATAGTTTTTTTTTATTTTAATCATAAGTTTGAAGAAATATTTCACAAATATTCTTGTCATTCTTTGGTACATTTTTTTTTCTTTTACGTAAGTTTTTTTGTAGAGAATAAATGATGAAAAAAACACTTAATTAAAAGAGGGGAAAACACAAAAAAAATTAAAATTACATTTTGAAACATATTTTATCTTCAATTTCGACTCTTTAAAATTCAAAATGCAACCAAAAAAAATGAAGAAAAAAACTAGCTAATTCGAATCGTTTTGAAGAAATTAAAAAAATAATTTATGGAACATCATTAGTAATTTTTCCTGGTTAAGATACATTTTAGAATTTTGATGACATGTTTTAAATAGGTTAAAATCCAATCTGCACTTTGTTAGAATATATAACAAATTGGACCAAGCTATATTTCTAACAAAGACCAATCATTATTTCTTCTAGATTTTCCAGAACAAAAATTTTAAAAAATATTCAAAATACTTTGAAATAAGATTTGAATTTGATTCTACAAATTTTCTAGATTTGCCAGAATAGTTTTTTTTTTTATTTTAATCATAAGTTTGAAAAAATATTTCACAAATATTCTTGTCATTCTTTTGAAACATTTTTTTTTCCTTTTACGGAAGGTTTTTTGTAGAGAATAAATGATGAAAAAAACACTTAATTAAAAGAGGGGAAAACACAAAAAAAATGAAAATTACATTTTGAAACATAGTTTATCTTCAATTTCGACTCTTTATAATTCAAAATTCAACCGAACCGAAAAAAATTAATAGAAAAACTAGCTATTTTGAATCTTTTTGAAAAAAATAATTTATGGAAAATCATTGGTCATTTTTCTTGATTAAGATTAATTTGATAATTTTGATGACATGTTTTAAATAGGTTAAAATCCAATCTGCACTTTGTTAGATTATATAACAAATTGGACCAAACTATATTTCTAACAAAGACAAATCTTTATTTCTTCTAGATTTTGCAGAACAAACATTTTAAAAGAAATTCAAAAGACTTTGAAATAAGATTTGAATTTGATTCTACAAATTTTCTAGATTTGCCAGAATAGTTTTTTTTTAATTTTATTCATAATAAATTTGAAGAAATATTTCACAAATATTCTTGTCATTCTTTCGAAAAAATTGTTTTCCTTTTACGTAAGGTTTTTTGTAGAGAATAAATGATGAAAAAAACACTTAATTAAAAGAGGGAAAAACACAAAAAAAATGAAAATTACATTTTGAAACATAGTTTATCTTCAATTTTGACTCTTTAAAATTCAAAATTCAACCGAAAAAAATTAATAGAAAAACTAACTATTTTGAATCTTTTTGAAAAAAATAAAAAAATAATTTATGGAACATCATTAGTACTTTTTCCTGATTAAGATCAATTTTAGAATTTTGATGACATGTTTTAAATAGGTTAAAATCCAATCTGCACTTTGTTAGAATATATAACAAATTGGACCAAGCTATATTTCTAACAAAGACAAATCATTATTTCTTCTAGATTTTCCAGAACAAAAACTTTAAAAGAAATTCAAAAGACTTTCAAATAAGATTTGAATTCGATTCTACAAATTTTCTAGATTTGCCAGAATATTTTTTTTGAATTTTAATCATAAGTTTGAAAAAATATTTCACAAATATTCTTGTCATTCTTTCGAACATTTTTTTTCCTTTTACGTAAGGTTTTTTGTAGAGAATAAATGATGAAAAAAACACCTAATTAAAAGAGGGGAAAACACACAAAAAAAATGAAAATTACATTTTGAAACATAGTTTATCTTCAATTTCGACTCTTTAAAATTCAAAATTCAACCGAACCGAAAAAAATTAATAGAAAAACTAACTATTTTGAATCTTTTTGAAAAAAATAATTTATGGAACATCATTGGTAATTTTTCTTGATTAAGATTAATTTTAGAATTTTGATGACATGTTTTAAATAGGTTAAAATCCAATCTGCACTTTGTTAGAATATATAACAAATTGGACCAAGCTATATTTCTAACAAAGACAAAGCATTATTTCTTCTAGATTTTCCAGAACAAACATTTTAAAAGAAATTCAAAAGACTTTGAAATAAGATTTGAATTCGATTCTACAAATTTTCTAGATTTGCCAGAATAGTTTTTTTGAATTTTATTCATAATAAATTTGAAGAAATATTTCACAAATATTCTTGTCATTCTTTCGAAAAAAAAAAAATTCCTTTTACGTAAGGTTTTTTGTAGAGAATAAATGATGAAAAAAACACTTAATTAAAAGAGGGGAAAACACACAAAAAAAATGAAAATTACATTTTGAAACATAGTTTATCTTCAATTTTGACTCTTTAAAATTCAAAATTCAACCGAAAAAAATTAATAGAAAAACTAGCTATTTTGAATCTTTTTGAAAAAAAAAAAAAAAAAAAATGTATGGAACATCATTAGTAGTTTTTCCTGATTAAGATAAATTTTAGAATTTTGATGACATGTTTTAAATAGGTTAAAATCCAATCTGCAGTTTGTTAGAATATATAACAAATTGGACCAAGCTATATTTCTAACAAAGACAAATCATTATTTCTTCTAGATTTTCCAGAACAAAATTTTTTAAAGAAATTCAAAAGACTTTGAAATAAGATTGAATTCGATTCTACAAATTTTCTAAATTTGCCAGAATATTTTTTTTTAATTTTAATCATAATAAGTTTAAAGAAATACTTCACAAATATTCTTGTCATTCTTTCGAACATTTTTTTTTCCTTTTATGTAAGGTTTTTTGTAGAGAATAAATGATGAAAAAAACACTTAATTAAAAGAGGGGAAAACACACAAAAAAATGAAAATAACATTTTGAAACATAGTTTATCTTCAATTTCGACTCTTTAAAATTCAAAATTCAACCGAAAAAAATGAAGAAAAAAACTAGCTAATTCGAATCGTTTTGAAGAAATTAAAACAATAATTTATGGAACATCATTAGTAATTTTTCCTGATTAAGATGAATTTTAGAATTTTGATGACATGTTTTGAATAGGTTAAAATCCACTTTGAAATAAGATTTAAATTAGATTCTACAGATTTCCTAAATTTGCCAGAATATTTTTTGGGGAATTTAAATTACAATAAGTTTGAAGAAATATTTCACAAATATTCTTCGTGGAAAAAACAGAAGCTAAAATGAAGAATTAAATTAAAATGTATTTATTATTCCTTACAATAAAAAAGAAAACAAAAATGACTTGAACATTGATTTAAATTGTCAGGAAAGAAATCATTTTTAAGGTTGTATTTTTTTCTCTAAAATTGTCTTTTTGAAAGTTATAAGAAGCAAAGTAAAATAATAAATGAATTTATTTAAACAAGTGAAGACCAAATCTTTAAAATATTTTCTTGGATTTTCAAATCCTGTTTAAGTTTTGTCTCTCTTAGAATTAAAAATGTCGAGCAAAGCGAGACCAGCTTGCTACACTGCAAAAACTGAAATCTAAGTAAGATGAAATATCTCAAATAAGGGTGATATTTGCTTATTTTCTGTCTGATAAGATAATTCTTCTCACTAAGCAGATTTTATGTTAGAGTCTTTTACTTGTTTTACGGGTTTTGCTCCTAAATGATCTCAGTAAGATACTACAGCTTGTTTCCGACATTTTATGACCTATTTTGAGTAAAATATGCTTGAAACTATTTTTGTCCAAGTGTCCAAAACACACCCAGCAATGGTGCACAGGAAGGCGGGGAAGAAGAGGGGGAAAAGGCGGCCAAAATGTTCAAAAGTCCCAATTGTGTCCAAAATACCTCCCCGGGTTCCAGTCCCACGAGTCCCGCCGCCGGACACACAAATCCTGGGATACAAAAAATGTCCAAAACGCACCGAGCAAAGTCCCACAGGAAGTAGGGGGCAAAAATGAGAAAAGTTGGCAAAAGTCCCCCAAAATTTTCAAAATACCTACCAAGGTTCGAGTCCCAACCAGGTTCGAGTTTGAGTTTGAGTGCACACTCGAACCCGGGTGGGATTTTGGAACATTTCACTGACTTTTCTCACTTTTCTCCCCACCTCTCCGTGGGACTTTGCTGGGCGCGTTTTGGACATTTTGGGCATCCCGGCCGGCGGCAGAACTTGTGGGACTCGAACCTGTGTAGGTATTTTGAACATTTTTGGGGACTTTTGCTGACTTTTACAACTTTCATCCCCCCTCCCCATGGGACTCGACTGGGTGTGTTATGGACATTTTGGGCATCCCGGGACTTGCGCGGCCATACATAAGATTTTATACTTGTTTTAAGTGTTTAGGTCCGAAATGATCTCAGTAAGATATTACAGCTTGTAGCTGAGATTTGATGACCTATATTGAGTAAAACATGCTTGAAACTAGAATATCAACTGTTGCAAAGCTGTGTCATCAACACTCACAAGTATAAAACTACTTTTTAAAGTAAGAATTTCTTATTTCAAGAATGTAAAAGAAAATCATGACTTTGACACAATTGTTTCTCATATTAAAACAGATGACAGCCAAATAGACTGCCGTTTTATTTTCAATGAAACAATAGAAAATACGTACTCGTATAGTAGTACACTTGTTATTAGTGAGAATATACTTATTTTAAGGTATTTTTGGGTTCATTGAGGTTAGCTAATTCTTCTTGTTTTGGAAAGTCTAGAGAAGCCGAATTTTCTTGTTATATTGGCAGATAGTTTTGCTTAGTTTAAGTAAAATACCCCTCATTTTTGTATTTTATTTTCTTGTTTTTGAACACTGACTTGTTGTAGTGTAGTAAATAAATTCAATTTAAAAAATAGAGACATCTCACTGGTAAGTGCTGCTATTTGAGCTATTTTTAGAACAGGCCAGCGGGCGACTCGTCTGGTCCTTACGGGCGACCTGGTGTCCGCGGGCACTGCGTTGGTGACCCCTGTCTCAGAGGATGCAATTGTTGATGACTGATGTGCTGATATCCACCAAAACTAACACCCCCCCCCCTCCTCCACATCCCATAAATAAATAATGTAAATAATTCAAAGTATACACTCTGATGATTAACTTGTGTGATGACATTACCATGAATTGATTAACGTGGACCCCGACTTAAACAAGTTGAAAAACTTATTGGGGTGTTACCATTTAGTGGTCAATCGTACGGAATATGTACTGTACTGTGCAATCTACTAATAAAATACCTACAGTCGTGGTCAAAAGTTTACATACACTTGTAAAGAACATAAAGACTCCGGCTTATTAGTGATTCCTAGAGCCCCAAAAAAAGTCTGCGGGCTATAGAGCGTTTTCCGTTCGGGCTCCAGTACTCTGGAATGCCCTCCCGGTAACAGTTCGAGATGCTACCTCAGTAGAAGCATTTAAGTCTCACCTTAAAACTCACATGTATACTCTAGATTTAAATAGACCTCCTTTTTAGACCAGTTGATCTGCCGCTTCTTTTCTTTCTCCTATGTCCCCCCCTCTCTTGTGGAGGGGGTCCGGTCCGATGACCATGGATGAAGTACTGGCTGTCCAGAGTCGAGACCCAGGATGGACCGCTCGTCGGGACCCAGGATGGACCGCTCGCCTGTATCGGTTGGGGACATCTCTACGCTGCTGATCCACTTGAGATGGTTTCCTGTGGATGGGACTCTCGCTGCTGTCTTGGATCCGCTTTGAACTGAACTCTTGCGGCTGTGTTGGAGCCACTATGGATTGAACTTTCACAGTATCATGTTAGACCCGCTCGACATCCATTGCTTTCGGTCCCCTAAAGGGGGGGGGTTGCCCACATCTGAGGTCCTCTCCAAGGTTTCTCATTGTCACTGGCGTCCCACTGGATGTGAATTTTCCCTGCCCACTGGGTGTGAGTTTTCCTTGCCCTTTTGTGGGTTCTTCCGAGGATGTTGTAGTCGTAATGGTTTGTACAGTCCTTTGAGACATTCGTGATTTGGGGCTATATAAATAAACATTGATTGATTGATTGATTGAATGTCATGGCTGTCTAGAGTTTCCAATAATTTCTACAACTCTTGTTTTTTTTTGATAGAGTGATTGCAGCACAAACTTGTTGGTCACAAAAAAAACAGTCATGAAGTTTGGTTCTTTTATTAATTTATTATGGGTCTACTGAAAATGTCATTGTCCCATTTAAAGCAATGGTAATAATAATAAATTTTATTTGAAAAAACACTTTACATTGAGCAAACAACCTCAAAGTGCTACAGTGTATACAATAAATAAATAAATGAATAATAATAATGATAATAATTGCAGCTAAAAAAGGTCCAGAACGTAATACTACCATTGGTGTTCCTGGGATTAAAAGCCTCACCTTTCCTCCTTCAAACATATTGCTGGGTGTTGTGGCCAAACAGCTCAATTTTTCTTTCATCTGACCACGGAACTTTCCTCCAGAAGGTCTTATCTTTGTCCATGTGATGTCAGATGAAACAAAAATTGAGCGGCTTAGCCCCAATACCATGTGTGCTCCAATCACTTTATCACAAAAAATAAGAGTTGTACAAATGATTGGAAACTCAAGAGAGCCATGACATTATGTTCTTTACAACTTTTGATCGCGACTGTACAAAGAACTGCTTTTTTATTTTATTTAATTTGTACTTTCAATGCTTAAATACATATAGATCAACTT
>NC_084628.1:46079715-46154715 GCF_033978795.1 Nerophis ophidion
GTTTCAAGCATGTTTTACTCAATATAGGTCATCAAATCTCAGCTACAAGCTGTAATATCTTACTGAGATCATTTAGGACCAAAACACTTAAAACAAGTATAAAATCTTATGTATGGTCGCGCAAGTCCCGGGATGCCCAAAACGTCCAAAACTCGCCCAGCAAAGTCCCACGGAGAGGTGAGGAGAAATGTGAGAAAAGTCGGTGAAATGTTCAAAAGTCCCACCCGGGTTCGAGTGTGCACTCAAACTCAGAACCCGGTTGGGACTCGAACCTTGGTAGGTATTTAGAAAATTTTGGGGGACTTTTGCCAACTTTTTCTAATTTTTCCCCCCTACTTCCCGTGGGACTTTGCTCGGTGCGTTTTGGAAATGTTTTGTATCCCAGGATTTGTGTGTCCGGCGGCGGGACTCGTGGGACTGGAACCCGGGGAGGTATTTTGGACACAATTGGGACTTATGAACATTTTGGCCGCCTTTTCCCCCTCTTCTTCCCCGCCTTCCTGTGCACCATTGCTGGCTGTGTTTTGGACACTTGGACAAAAACAGTTTCAAGCATGTTTTACTCAAAATAGGTCATAAAATGTCGGAAACAAGCTGTAGTATCTTACTGAGATCATTTAGGAGCAAAACCCTTAAAACAAGTATAAAATCTTATGTATGGTCGCGCAAGTCCCGGGATGCCCAAAATGTCCATAACACACCCAGTCGAGTCCCATGGGGAGGGGGGATGAAAGTTGTAAAAGTCAGCAAAAGTCCCAAAAATGTTCAAAATACCTACACAGGTTCGAGTCCCACAAGTTCTGCCGCCGGCCGGGATGCCCAAAATGTCCAAAACGCGCCCAGCAAAGTCCCATGGAGAGGTGGGGAGAAAAGTGAGAAAAGTGGTGAAATGTTCAAAAGTCCCACCCGGGTTCGAGTGTGCGCTCAAACTCAAACTCGAACCCGGTTGGGACTCGAACCTTGGTTGGTATTGAGAAAATTTGGGGGACTTTTGCCGACTTTTTCTAATTTTTCCCCCCTACTTCCTGTGGGACTTTGCTCGGTGCGTTTTGGAAATGTTTTGTATCCCAGGATTTGTGTGTCCGGCGGCGGGACTCGTGGGACTGGAACCCGGGGAGGTATTTTGGACACAATAAGGACTTATGAACATTTCGGCCGCCTTTTCCCCCTCTTCTTCCCCGCCTTCCTGTGCACCATTGCTGGGTGTGTTTTGGACACTTGGACAAAAACAGTTTCAAACATATTTTACTCAAAATAGGTCATAAAATGTCGGAAACAAGCTGTAGTATCTTACAGAGATCATTTAGGAGCAAAACCCTTAAAACAAGTATAAAATCTTATGTATGGTCGCGCAAGTCCCGGGATGCCCAAAATGTCCATAACACACCCAGTCGAGTCCCATCGGGAGGGGGGATGAAAGTTGGAAAAGTCAGCAAAAGTCCCAAAAATGTCAAAATACCTACACAGGTTCGAGTCCCACAAGTTTTGCCGCCGGCCGGGATGGCCAAAATATCCAAAATGCGCCCAGCAAAGTCCCATCGGAGAGGTGGGGAGAAAAGTGAGAAAAGTTGGTGAAATGTTCAAAAGTCCCACCCGGGTTCGAGTGTGCACTCAAACTCAAACTCGAACCCGGTTGGGACTCGAACCTTGGTAGGTATTTAGAACATTTTGGGGACTTTTTCTGACTTTTTCCAATTTTTCCCCCCTACTTCCCGTGGGACTTTGCTCGGTGCGTTTAGGAAATTTTTGGTATCCCAGGATTGTGTGTCCGGCGGCGGGACTCGTGGGACTGGAACCCGGGGAGGTATTTTGGACACAATTGGGACTTATGAACATTTTGGCCGCCTTTTCCCCCTCTTCTTCCCCGCCTTCCTGTGCACCATTGCTGGGTGTGTTTTGGACACTTGGACAAAAACAGTTTCAAGCATATTTTACTCAAAATAGGTCATAAAATGTCAGAAACAAGCTGTAGTATCTTACTGAGATCATTTAGGACCTAAACACTTAAAACAAGTATAAAATCTTATGAATGGTCGCGCAAGTCCCGGGATGCCCAAAATGTCCATAACACACCCAGTCGAGTCCCATCGGGAGGGGGATGAAAGTTGGAAAAGTCAGCAAAAGTCCCCAAAATGTTCAAAATACCTACACAGGTTCGAGTCCCACAAGTTCTGCCGCCGGCCGGGATGCCCAAAATGTACAAAACGCGCCAGCAAAGTCCCACGGAGAGGTGGGGGTGAAAAGTGAGAAAAGTCGGTGAAATGTTCAAAAGTCCCACCCGGGTTCGAGTGTGCACTCAAACTCAACTCGAACCCGGTTGGGACTCGAACCTTGGTAGGTATTTTGAAAATTTTGGGGGACTTTTGCCGACTTTTTCTAATTTTTCCCCCCTACTTCCCGTGGGACTTTGCTCGGTGCGTTTTGGACATTTTTTGTATCCCAGGATTTGAGTGTCCGGCGGCGGGACTCGTGGGACTGGAACCCGGGGAGGTATTTTCGGACACAATTGGGACTTATAAACATTTTGGCCGCCTTTTCCCCTCTTCTTCCCCGCCTTCCTGTGCACCATTGCTGGGTGTGTTTTGGACACTTGGACAAAAACAGTTTCAAGCATATTTTTACTCAAAATAGGTCATAAAATGTCGGAAACAAGCTGTAGTATCTTACTGAGATCATTTAGGAGCAAAACCCTTAAAACAAGTAAAAGACTCTAACATAAAATCTGCTTAGTGAGAAGAATTATCTTATCAGACAGAAAATAAGCAAATATCACCCTTATTTGATATATTTCATCTTACTTAGATTTCAGTTTTTGCAGTGTACAACTTGTTTACTGAAACATGGGATCCTGTATGGAAGACAACCATGCTTGAACGACATGTCGTGAGGCGTACCTAATGTTATGACCCTAATGTTATGCGGAATGAAGCATTCAGCGAGTCATGGAAGCATGAAGAAGAACAATATACCCCTTTTATCAAAGAAAGCAGACCATACCGCACACAATTAATCCTTCAGCCTTCAACCTACTCAGTGGCCTAGTGTCCGCCCTGAGATGGGTAGGTTGTGAGTTCTATCCCCGGCCGAGTCATACCAAAGACTATAAAAATGGAAGCCATTATCTCCCTGCTTGGCACTCAGCATTAAGGGTTGGAATTGGGTCTTAAAGGCCTACTGAAATGAGATGTTCTTATTTAAACGGGGATAGCAGGTCCATTTTGTGTGTCATACTTGATCATTCCGCGATATTGCCATATTTTTGCTGAAAGGATTTAGTAGAGAACATCCACGATAAAGTTCGCAACTTTTGGTCGCTAATAAAAAAGCCTTGCCTGTACCGGAAGTAGCAGACGATGTGCGCGTGACGTCACGGGTTGTGGAGCTCCTCACATCTGTACATTGTTTACAATCATGGCCACCAGCAGCGAGAGCGATTCGGACCGAGAAAGCGACGATTTCCCCATTAATTTGAGCGAGGATGAAAGATTCGTGGATGAGGAAAGTTAGAGTGAAGCACTAAAAAAAAAAAGAAAAAAAAAAAACGGCTCCAGGCTACGGCAGTGGGAGCGATTCAGATGTTATTAGACACATTTACCAGGATCATTCTGGAAAATCCTTATCTGCTTATTGTGTTAATAGTGTTTTAGTGAGATTATAAAGTCATATCTGAAGTCGGAGGGCTGCGGTGACCGCCAGTGTCTCTGAAAGAAGCCAACGGAGGAGCCAAGATCACAGCTGCCTTTTTGACAGCTGCAGGAGGAGGTCGCATAATGTGAAATGTGAAATATATTTATATAGCGCTTTTCTCTAGTGACTCAAAGCGCTTTACATAGTGAAACCCAATATCTAAGTTACATTTAAACCAGGGTGGGTGGCACTGGGAGCAAGTGCGTAAAGTGTCTTGCCCAAGGACACAACGGCAATGACTAGGATGGCGGAAGCGGGAATCGAACCTGCAACCCTCAAGTTGCTGGCACGGCCACTCTACCAACCGAGCTATGCCGCCCCAAGTCTCCGGTAAGAGCCGACTAAATATCACAATTCTCCCATCCAAAAACTTGCTGGTAGAGAAACATGTTCGCTTGACCGCTCTGTGTTAAAGCTTCACAACAAACAAAGAAACACCGGCTGTGTTTGGGTTGCTACAGCCGGCCGAAATACACCGCTTTCCACCAACAGCATTCTTCTTTGACGTCTCCATTATTAATTGAACAAATTGCAAAAGATTCAGCAACACAGATGTCCAAAATACTGTGTAATTATGCGATTAAAGCAGACGACTTTTAGCTGTGAGTGGTGCTGGGAGAACAGGATACCTCGCGGGAAATTTAAAATTGTAATTTAGTAAACTAAAAAGGCCGTATTGGCATGTGTTGCAATGTTAATATTTCATCATTGACTATATAAACTATCAGACTGCGTGGTCGCTAGTAGTGGCTTTCAGTAGGCCTTTAACATTGCTGTATGTATACTTTTGACCCTGCAGATTTGCTCACATTTTCAGTAGACCCATAAAAAATTCATAAAAGAACCAAACTTCATGAATGTTTTTTTTGTGACCGACACGTACAGTGGGCCAAAAAGTATTTATTCAGCTATTGTGCAAGTTCTCCCACTTAAAATGATGACAGAGGTCTGTAATTTTCATCATAGGTACACTTCAACTGTGAGAGACAGAATGTGCTGTATCATCCATGTATCCATTTTGGTATAAACTCAACTCCTCGTGTTTGGAGGAAGAAGAATACTGAGGTGCATCCCAAGAACACCATACCTACTGTGAAGCATGGGGGTGGAAACATCATGCTGTGGGGCTGTTTTTCTGCTAAGGGGACAGGACGATTGATCCGTGTTAAGGAAAGAATGAATGGGGCCATGTATCGTGAGATTTGGAGCAAAAACCTCCTTCCATCAGTGAGAGCTTTGAATGGTTGACCAAATACTTATTTTCCACCATAATTTACAAATAAATTCTTAAAAATTCTGTCTCTCACAGTTGAAGTGTACCTATGATGAAAATTACAGACCTCTGTCATCATTTTAAGTGGGAGAACTTGCACTGACTAAATCCTTTTTTGCCCCACTATATGTGTTTCAATCACTATATCACAAAAAAATAAGAGTTGTAGACATTTTTGGAAACTCCAGACAGCCATGACATCATGTTCTTTATAAGTGTATGTAAACTTTTGACCACGACTGTATGTCACAAACCAGTCTGCACTGCTTCAAGTTTAACACCAGAGTGGAAGAACTCTCCACTCCATCATTTACGCTCCACTGTCAGATTCGTGCGACGTTATCTCCCGCCGCCACCCTTGTGACGGTGACAACCCTTGAGAGGTGCAGATAGCGCCATCCTAAAACCCGAACGACACTCTGAAAATAACCCCCTCGCTAATCCGCAACCGGTTCCAACACAAAGGAGAAAGCGTTCAGCCGCACCTTTCTCGATCACCTGCAGCGTGATGTTCTTCATGACCAAAGCGGAGGGACTGTAGGAGTCGAACTCGAACTCGCGCAGCACGTGGCACTCGTAGACGCCGCTGTCGTTCATGGTGACGTTAAGGATGCTGATGGAGATGTCTTGCAAGTCCTGGCTGCCGTTCCACGTCAGGCGGCCTTTAAACTGCCCGTCCACCTCTTCCGGGGCATTGAGCTTATACTTATATATCTAAAAAAAAAACAAGTGGACACGTGTTATATAAAAGTATATTTTTTGAAAAGCGACCTTTAACCTACAAGAGTTTTGGAGTTGTTTTCGCCCAGGGGCTTGTAGTACCAGTCGACATGGGTCTTGGCTTTCACCTCCTCGCGGCCTCATGCAGGAAATGCACGTCAACTTCATCATCATTCCCAGAACTGCTTTTGTCTCCGACGGGATGTCCACGCATACGGGCCGGCTCAGGTTCACTGGAACACAAATGAAAGCATGAAGGCTCAGCGGCTACAGAGCAGCAGACAGTAAATATGTTGTATTCCCTGAGAAAATTAGGTAGGTAGGTACAAACCCCGTTTCCATATGAGTTGGGAAATTGTGTTAGATGTAAATATAAACGGAATACAATGATTTGCAAATCAATTTCAACCCATATTCAGTTGAATATGCTACAAAGACAAGATATTTGATGTTCAATAATAATTAACTTAGAATTTCATGGCTGCAAACATGTGCCAAAGTAGTTGGGAAAGGGCATGTTCACCACTGTGTTACATCACCTTTTCTTTTAACAACACTCAATAAACGTTTGGGAACTGAGGAAACTAATTGTTGAAGCTTTGAAAGTGGAATTATTTCCCATTCTTGTTTTATGTAGAGCTTCAATCAATCAATCAATCAATGTTTACTTATATAGCCCTAAATCACTAGTGTCTCAAAGGGCTGCACAAACCACTACCACATCCTCGGTAGGCCCACATAAGGGCAAGGAAAACTCACACCCAGTGGGACGTCGGTGACAATGATGACTATGAGAACCTTGGAGAGGAGGAAAGCAATGGATGTCGAGCGGGTCCAACATGATACTGTGAAAGTTCAATCCATAATGGATCCAACACAGCAGCGAGAGTCCCGTTCACAGCGGAGCCAGCAGGAAATCATCCCAAGCGGAGGCGGATCAGCAGCGCAGAGATGTCCCCAGCCGATACACAGGCAAGCAGTACATGGCCACCGGATCGGACCGGACCGGATCCCCTCCACAAGGGAGAGTGGGACATAGAAGAAAAAGAAAAGAAACGGCAGATCAACTGGTCTAAAAAGGGAGTCTATTTAAAGGCTAGAGTATACAAATGAGTTTTAAGGTGAGACTTAAATGCTTCTACTGAGGTGGCATCGCGAACTGTTACCGGGAGGGCATTCCAGAGTACTGGAGCCCGAACGGAAAACGCTCTATAGCCCGCAGACTTTTTTGGGCTTTGGGAATCACTAATAAGCCTTCAGTCGTTCAACTGTCCGGGTTCTCCGCTGTCGTATTTTACGCTTCATAATGCACCACACATTTTCCATGGGAGACAGGTGTGGACTGCAGGTGGGCCAGGAAAGTACCCGCACTTTTTTTTTTACCAAGCCACGCTGTTGTAACACGTGTTGAATGTGTCCTGGCATTGTCTTGATGAAATAAGCAGGGGCGTCCATGAAAAAGACGGCAGCATATGTTGTTCCAAAACCTGTTTGTACCTTTCAGCATTAATGGTGCCTTCACAGATGTGTAAGTTACCCATGCCTTGGGCACTAATGCACCCCCATACCATCACAGATGCTGGCTTTTGAAATTTGCGTCGATAACAGTCTGGATGGTTCGTTTCCCCTTTGGTCCGGATGACACGATGTCGAATATTTCCAAAAACAATTTGAAATGTGGCCTCGTCAGACTACAAAACACTTTTCCACTTTGCATCAGTCCATCTTAGATGATCTCAGGCCGAGAGAAGCCGGTGGCGTTTCTGGATGTTGTTGATAAATGGCTTTCGCTTTGCATAGTAGAGCTTTAACTTGCACTTACAGATGTAGCGACCAACTGTATTTAGTGACAGTGGTTTTCTGAAGTGTTCCAGAGCCCATGTGGTGATATCCTTTAGAGATTGATGTCGGTTTTTGATACAGTGCCGTCTGAGGGATCGAAAGTCACGGTCATTCAATGTTGGTTTCCGGCCATGCTGCTTACGTGGAGTGATTTCTCCAGATTCTCTGAACCTTTTGATGATATTATGGACCGTAGATGTTGAAATCCCTAAAGTTCTTGCAATTGCACTTTGAGAAAGGTTGTTCTTAAACTGTTTGACTATTTGCTCACGCAGTTGTGGACAAAGGGGTGTACCTCGCCCCATCCTTTCTTGTGAAAGACTGAGCATTTTTTGGGAAGCTGTTTTTATACCCAATCATGGCACCCACCTGTTCCCAATTAGCCTGCACACCTGTGGGATGTTCCAAATAAGTGTTTGATGAGCACTCCTCAACTTTATCAGTATGTATTGCCACCTTTCCCAACTTCTTTGTCAGGTGTTGCTGGCATCAAATTCTAAAGTTAATGATTATTTGCAACAAAAAAAATGTTTATGAGTTTGAACATCAAATATGTTGTCTTTGTAGCATATTCAACTGAATATGGCTTGAAAATTATTTACAAATCATTGTATTCTGTTTATATTTACATCTAACACAATTTCCCAACTCATGTGGAAACGGGGTTTGAAGGTCGGTAGGTGAGTAGGTCTTTATTGTCATTGCACGAGTACAACAAAACTTTGTTTTCAGCACAAACCTGTTCAAGATTAGACAGACAAACAGTGTACAGGGTTACAGAACAGGAATGCTGAATGGATCGCCACAAAAGATGGGGAAAGGGTAAACCCTAGGGAAGGATGTGTAAAAAAATACAATCTAGACCAGGCTCCTAAGGGGGCCCAGTCTGGAGTGGGAAAAAAACATCCATCGCAAAGCACATATACATATCACAACGTACATCTCGAGATATCTATCAACAGAGGGGAGGGAGTGGGGGGGCCATGGTGGCAGGCGCATCCGTCCATCACCCCTATGGGATTTGCGTCAAGGGATTTGGGAGGTGGGGTATGTGTGTGTGGTGTATATTTTTTGTGGATGCCTGTGTGTGTGTGGGTGTGTGTGTGTGTGTGTGGGTGTGTGCCCGCGGTCTGTATCTGTACCGCGGCCTTGATGTTGTGCAGCAGGTAGTCAGTCCAAATTCACAACAACAGGTGTGCGTCTATGAGAGACAAGAAGGGAGTTTGTTGATGTCTTCACTGCACTGTCCTTCGGGAGAGTCTCGAAGCCTGGGAAACAATCCAAGTTAGAATGCTTTGTATGCGAGTGAAAATAAAATTTGCATTTCACTCTAAAATTGTCTATGACTGATCCTCAAAATCCTGCGGGACAGACAGTCCGACGTGATCCAAATCACAAGTGTGTCCACAGTTTTACCCCGTATCCTCCAATCGGTTGTAGCGCTTCGGGGTACTTTGAAGACCGCCAGCAACTTCCAATTTGTCGACAAACCAGAGCAACGCTTACTCCAATCTGCAGATGTCCTGTTGTCATAATTCCAAGTAGGTGGATATCGTCATGTCCTCGACTGGAAGGGTCGCCAGAGATGCAGCACTCCTTCTCCCAAGAGTCCGTGGTGTGTCCAGCAACAACCGCTCCGTCACGACAAGCAGGTTCCCCCCCAAACCCAAGATCTTGTCAATTCCGTTGAGGCCAGTTAAAAAGTTCCAATGTTTAGATTTGGAGAGCAGTGCAGAAAGAAAGTTAAGACAAGACAAGACAAAGAAGCAAGCAGGAGAGATTAGGGAGAGGAAAGGGGAGCGTCCGCCCTGGATGAGTGCCAGTGAGAAAGAAAGAAACCGGCACGGATCTCAGCATGTCTGGTTAAAGGATGAGAAATAACATGAAATAAAATAAAACTGAGGCAGAAAACAATAAATATTAATGGGCTACAAATGAAATAATAAATACAAACAATTAATAGGCCTGACTGGACTTGGATCAAATCTTATTTTATTTATAGTCGGCAGCAAAATCAGGTATCCCACAGACAGCTAATTATTTGTGATTTACTATCGACTATGGATTATTATTATTTACATTCCCCCGCATTAAGGTGTGAATGGGGGCTGTGCAGTTGTTTTTTTGCGTGGGGTTGCTGGTGTGGGGTCGGGTTGGGGCGGGCAGGGGCCGTTTGGCAGGGAGCGGAGTGGCGTGGGGTCGAGTTAGACTGGTGTGGAGTCGGGTTGGGGCGGGCAGGCGCCGTTTGGCAGGGAGTGGAGTGGCGTGGGGTCGAGTTAGACTGGTGTGGAGTCGGGTTGGGGCGGGCAGGCGCCGTTTGGCAGGAAGCGGAGTGGCGTGGGGTCGAGTTAGACTGGTGTGGAGTCGGGTTGGGGCGGGCAGGGGCCATTTGGCAGGGAGCGGAGTGGCGTGGGGTCGAGTTAGACTGGTGTGGAGTCGGGTTGGGGCGGGCAGGCGCCGTTTGGCAGGGAGCGGAGTGGCGTGGGGTCGAGTTAGACTGGTGTGGAGTCGGGTTGGGGCGGGCAGGCGCCGTTTGGCAGGGAGCGGAGTGGCGTGGGGTCGAGTTAGACTGGTGTGGAGTCGGGTTGGGGCGGGCAGGCGCCATTTGGCAGGGAGCGGAGTGGCGTGGGGTCGAGTTAGACTGGTGTGGAGTCGGGTTGGGGCGGGCAGGCGCCGTTTGGCAGGGAGCGGAGTGGCGTGGGGTCGAGTTAGACTGGTGTGGAGTCGGGTTGGGGCGGGCAGGCGCCGTTTGGCAGGGAGCGGAGTGGCGTGGGGTCGAGTTAGACTGGTGTGGAGTCGGGTTGGGGCGGGCAGGCGCCGTTTGGCAGGGAGCGGAGTGGCGTGGGGTCGAGTTAGACTGGTGTGGAGTCGGGTTGGGGCGGGCAGGCGCCGTTTGGCAGGGAGCGGAGTGGCGTGGGTCGAGTTAGACTGGTGTGGAGCGCCTGCGGCGTCATGTTATGGCACAAACACACACACACACACACACACACACACACAAACATATAAGACTTAGAGGAATTGTCCTGTGGGGAGGCATGACCGGGGGGATTAGTATGCCTTGTTGGAGCTCCAGTCATCCTGATCTGTCCCCTGCTCGTCCATCCCTCAATGTAAGCTGCATGTTAGACACTAAGGGTTTGAGGGGCTCGGCATGGTAGGCACCCACCATGGCCTTGACGTCCCCCAATTTTAATCGCATTATTAGTCCCCACAAGCAAACATATTTCCCTCACTCTACAGTACACATATCAATAGGGACTGGAGGTCGGCTGTAACGACTGACCCGCTAATTTTAACTACACAGTAGGCCCTCTGGGGGCCTTCTCCTGACGGAATAAATAAAGTACTATCTAATCTTATACAATACCACATCACATGCACAGGTGGATTAGGGTTCGGGGGAACGGCCCGCCCCTCATTGCCTCCTTGGCAGACGCAGACTCTGGGGACTGCGATCTGGTAGCCTGCCATTCTCAGGCAGAGATTTCGCTGAGGGTGTGAGGTTTTATTTTTATTTTATTTGATTTTATTTTGTTATTCTTTTTTGTGTGTGGGTGTGGCATCATGCGTGTTTCGATTCCCGTTAGGCGGGGTCCGTGCCTGTCTGGTCCTGCCTTGCGCTGTGGGATCTGTGTTGGTGAATTGATGCCGGGGGCAACTCAGCCCTCTTGTGTGGTGTGGGCGCTTTGTTGTTTGGGCGGTGGTGTGTTTGTGCAGATTTGGATTGGTGAGTGGAGTCTTTTAGTGGGGGAGGTGTTGATGTCCCTTGTTTGCGTGTTGGCGTTTGGACCGACTGGCAAGCTGGCGCTGACTGTTCTCAATGGTCCTGTTGGTATGTGGTTGTCAGTTGCGGTTTTTCGGTCGCTTTGATTTGATTTGAGTGGTGTTGGTTGTCTTGGGTATTGCAGCCGTTGTTCCTGCTGCAGTTTGTTTGTAGTGTGGGCGCCCGTGGCTGCGGGGTCCGGTGCGGGGGTGTGACCGATGTTGTGACTTGTGGCAGCGCATGCACGTGGTGGTTCTTGGGGCTGGCGAACTTGCCGGCTTCGTACTCGTTTGTTGTCATGTTGGTTGGCTTGTCGGGTGTCGGCTCGGGCCTGCCCTGGCACTCTGCCGCGCCGTCCTTCACACCCGGATACCCTCATGGTGCAAACCTTCATGCCCGCGTGGGGTGTGGTCTCTCGCTGGCTTGAGGGGCTGGCTGTCCCCTGCTTTTCCCGTGCCTCGTCCTATGCCGGGCTGCATAGTATCCTCAGTTTTAGGGTTCCTGACGCTGGCCAGCCTGGTTGCGTGGGGCCGTTGGTCCCTTGTTCCTTGGGCACTGCGCATGCCGTTTTGGGTTGAGTTGGTACTTTGGCTCCCGCACACACTGGGAGACAAATATCTTGCACATACTAATGCACATACATACTCACATACACACAATTATACTTATACATACTTATATTCACTCATTAATACATACATAAGCATACTTACCCACTTAAATAGGTACCTATGCACCCACTTACTTATACAAATACAGTACATAGATACACAATCATAGTAGATACATCCGCACGCACGTTCACTGTATGAACATACATATACACAAGCACATATGCATACATACAGTCATGCATATATTCACATTTCATCAAACATATAATAAAGTAGTTCCCCTAGGGCATGGGTGTCAAACTCTGGCCCGCCGTGTAATTTCATTTGGCCCTCGAGGTAATATCAAATTAAGATTAGAGCTGGCGATGCCTCTGTAACACTGCATTCACCACTGATACTCATACTTGCCAACCCTCACAATTTTCCCGGGAGACTCCCAAAGTTCAGTGCCCCTCCCGAAAATCTCCCGGGGGCAACCATTCTTCCGAATTTCTCCCGATTTCCACCCGGACAACAATATTGGGGGGGTGCCTTGAAGGCACTGCCTTTAGCGTCCTCTACAGCCTGTCGTCACGTCCGCTCAGGGTCACACTGAGGGTGGCCGTATAAACAACTTTAACACTTTTACAAATATGCGCCACACTGTGAAGCCACACCAAACAAGAATGACAAACACGTTGCGGGAGAACATCCGCACCGTAGCACAACATAAATGCAACAGAAGAAATACCCAGAACCCCCTTGCAGCACTAACTCTTCCGGGACGCTACGATATACATCCCCGCTACCACCAAACCCCGCCCTCCCCAATTTTTATTTAAATTGTATTTGATATGCCATTGATATTTTTTAATCATTATTATTATCATTTGAAACTAGATTTTGCATGTCACTATAAAGTTATATAAGCCTTGCTTGTTTAATATTCAATACAAAACTTGTTTGGGTCCCTAATAAAAGGTTAATTTGTTCAACCTTGGCCCGCGGCTTTGTTCAGTTTTAAATTTTGACCCACTCTGTATTTGAGTTTGACACCCCTGTTCTAAAGTAACACGGCACATTGTCAAAGCTTAACCTCATGTACGATAACAATCTACAAGGTTAATATAGTTTGCTTTTCTTTATTCCCCTCCATTTATCTGCTTTCTTTTGTATTTCAAGTTATCTTTACATATATGTATTGCTGTATTTGAAACAATTGTATTGTTGATAATGGAGGTAATTATTTTTATTATTTATTATCAATAGTGCTATTTTGTATTTGCATTGCTCCATTTGTAGTGTAATAATGTTCATTGTCATTTCTGCATTAGTAATATTTACTTCGCTAACAGCTTATTTGCTAACACTTTTACCCTCACATGTGTACATATCCTATTTGCTGGTATTGTTATTGATTTTTGATTGATTGATTGATTGATTGAAACTTTTATAAGTATATCACAAAGTACAGTACATATTCCGTACAATTGACCACTAAATGGTAACACCCCAATAAGTTTTTCAACTTGTGTAAGTCGGGGTCCACGTTAATCAATCCATTTTCTACCGTTTATTCCCTTCGGGGTCGCGGGGGGCGCTGGTGCCTGTGTCAGCTACAATCGGGCGGAAGGCGGTGTACACCCTGGACAAGTCGCCATTGTTAATCAATTCATGGTACAAATATATACTATCAGCATAATACAGTCATCACACAAGTTAATGGTCAGAGTTTATGCATTTAATTATTTACATTATGGCGTGTGGAATGTGGATGTTCCCGCTATTTTCCCCCTCTGTCTTACTATTTTTCCTGTTTCTATCCCTCCTGCGCCGAACAAAAACATCGGCTGGGCTCGGCAGCTCATCAGATGATCAGTTAAAGTCCTACTGAAATGAGATGTTCTTACTTAAACGGGGATAGCAGGTCCATTCTATGTGTCATACTTGATCTTTTCGCGATATTGCCATATTTTTGCTGAAAGGATTTAATAGAGAACATCGACAATAAAGTTTGCAACTTTTGGTCGCTAATAAAAAAGCCTTGCCTGTACCGGAAGTAGCAGACGATGTGCGCGTGACGTCACGGGTTGTGGAGCTCCTCACATCTGAACATTGTTTACAATCATGGCCACCAGCAGCGAGAGCGATTCGGACCGAGAAAGCGACGATTTCCCCATTAATTTGAGCGAGGATGAAAGATTTGTGGATGAGGAAAGTGAGAGTGAAGGACTAGAAAAAAAAAAAAAGGCGAGGGCAGTGGGAGCGATTCAGATGTTATTAGACACATTTACTAGGATAATTCTGGAAAATCCCCTACCTGCTTATTGTGTTACTAGTGTTTTAGTGAGATTGGGCGGCATGGCGTAGTGGGTAGAGCGTCCGTGCCAGAAACATGAGGGTTGCAGGTTCGCTTCCCACCTATTGACATCCAAATCGCTGCCGTTGTGTCCTTGGGCAGGACACTTCACCCTTTGTCCCCGGTGCCGCTCACACCGGTGAATGAATGATGAATGAATGATTAATGGTGGTCGGAGGGGCCGTAGTCGCAAACTGGCAGCCACGCTTGCGTCAGTCTACCCCAGGGCAGCTGTGGCTACATATGTAGCTTACCACCACCAGGTGTGAATGAATGATGGGTTCCCACTTCTCTGTGAGCGCTTTGAGTATCTAACAATAGAAAAGCGCAACATAAATCTAATCCATTATTATTATTATTATTATTATATGGTCGTACCTGAAAGTCGGAGGGGTGTGGTGACCGCCAGTGTCTCTGAGGGAAGCCACGTTTCTCGACAAGGCGAAGCGAAGGCAGCCGTTGGGGCCAGGCTGAGCTTTTTTTCCCCCTCCTCCACGGTGGAAGCATCCCACGTTGGGGGGAGGCAAGAGAGTCTACAGCTGCCTCTTTGACAGGTGCACGAGGAACGACACAAGCTATCCTCTCATGGCAAGAGCCGACTTATTACCACAATTTTCTCACCGAAACCTGCCGTTTGAGTTGCGGTAGGGAACTATGTTCGCTTCACCGTCATCTTTAGGGAATACATACAAAGAAACACCGTCTGTGTTTGTGTTGCTAAAGGCCACTTTCCACCAATAGCTTTCTTCTTTGATGTCTCCATTATTAATTGAACAAATTGCAAAAGATTCAGCAACACAGATGTCCAGAATACTGTGGAATTATACGATTAAAGCAGACGACTTATAGCTGGGATCAGGGCTGGTACAAAATGTCCGCTACAATCCGTGACGTCACGCGTAGGCGTCATCATACCGCGACGTTTTCAACAGGATACTTCGCGCGAAAATTAAAATTGCAATTTAGTAAACTAAAAAGGCCGTATTGGCATGTGTTGCAATGTTAATATTTCATCATTGATATATAAACTATCAGACTAGTAGTAGTGGGTTTTAGTAGGCCTTTAAATAAAAGCAAAAAGGCACCAATTGGATCCCAGACATCTGTAATTTGTTATTTCCCATTAAAACAAAATTAAATGTATCATTGCACATTGCACTATCGCCGGATAGTTGAACCTCGGATTCAGGAGGAACAGTGTGGTTTTCGTCCTGGTCGTGGAACTGTGGACCAGCTCTATACTCTCGGCAGGGTTCTTGAGGGTGCATGGGAGTTTGCCCAACCAGTCTACATGTGCTTTGTGGACTTGGAGAAGGCATTCGACCGTGTCCCTCGGGAAGTCCTGTGGGGAGTGCTCAGAGAGTATGGGGTATCGGACTGTCTTATTGTGGTGGTCCGCTCCCTGTATGATCAGTGCCAGAACTTGGTCCGCATTGCTGGCAGTAAGTCGGACACGTTTCCAGTGAGGGTTGGACTCCGCCAAGGCTGTCCTTTGTCACCGATTCTGTTCATAACTTTTATGGACAGAATTTCTAGGCGCAGTCAAGGCGTTGAGGGGTTCCGGTTTGGTGGCCGCAGGATTAGGTCTCTGCTTTTTGCAGATGATGTGGTCCTGATGGCTTCATCTGACCGGGATCTTCAGCTCTCACTGGATCGGTTCGCAGCCGAGTGTGAAGCGGCCGGAATGAGAATCAGCACCTCCAAGTCCGAGTCCATGGTTCTCGCCCGGAAAAGGGTGGAGTGCCATCTCCGGGTTGGGGAGGAGACCCTGCCCCAAGTGGAGGAGTTCAAGTACCTAGGAGTCTTGTTCACGAGTGGGGGAAGAGTGGATCGTGAGATCGACAGGCGGATCGGTGCGGCGTCTTCAGTAATGCGGACGTTGTACCGATCCGTTGTGGTGAAGAAGGAGCTGAGCCGGAAGGCAAAGCTCTCAATTTACCGGTCGATCTATGTTCTCGTCCTCACCTATGGTCATGAGCTTTGGGTCATGACCGAAAGGATAAGATCACGGGTACAAGCAGCCGAAATGAGTTTCCTCCGCCGTGTGGCGGGTCTCTCCCTTAGAGATAGGGTGAGAAGCTCTGCCATCCGGGAGGAACTCAAAGTAAAGCCGCTGCTCCTCCACATGGAGAGGAGCCAGATGAGGTGGTTCGGGCATCTGGTCAGGATGCCACCCGAACGCCTCCCTAGGGATGTGTTTAGGGCACGTCCAGCTAGTAGGAGGCCACGGGGAAGACCCAGGACACGTTGGGAAGACTATGTCTCCCGGCTGGCCTGGGAACGCCTCGGGATCCCCCGGGAAGAGCTAGACGAAGTGGCTGGAGATAGGGAAGTCTGGGCTTCC
The DNA here is from genome assembly GCF_033978795.1 of Nerophis ophidion. Classification (NCBI taxonomy): domain Eukaryota; kingdom Metazoa; phylum Chordata; class Actinopteri; order Syngnathiformes; family Syngnathidae; genus Nerophis; species Nerophis ophidion. The sequence continues at coordinate 46,096,297 of NC_084628.1, forward strand.
CTGCTTAGGCTGCTGCCCCCGCGACCCGACCTCGGATAAGCGGAAGATGATGGATGGATGGATGGATGGCATTGCACATTATTTCATTGATACTAAGGCTGATAGATAAAGAAATGACTGACTGGACAGTCAATACCAATATTTGTGATTTACCAAAAATCACTGTGCGATACAATCAAAGCAAGCCCGGCTAATAGTGGAGTGTAGCAGACCAACAGTCCACACTAAATTCAATTTGCAGCAAATGCCAAACCTCAGCAAGCATTAAAGTGACGTCCACTCAATTTTCCAGCTCTGTGAGCAGCGGGGGAGCCTGGACTCACAATACTTGATCACAAATCCAAGATCATCCAGGCCAGTGAGCACTAATGATGGCCTCCGCCCATTAGTATTTGATGTCGGAGGGGCGGGAGGACATTTGTGTAGGCGGCGCAGGAGAGACAAAAAAAAAACAACTAATGGATGCATACAAACGTGACTGCTAAATCATAGAAGACATCGTAAAGTGAGGAGGACATGATGAAAGGGATTCTATAAGCAACGATGGATGTGCTCGGAAGAGAAATGCGACAGCAGCAGCCTCTTTTAGGGCTTTGTGTTACTGGATACAGTTCTCTTACATAAGACAAAACCCCCTCGGGCAGACTGTGACAACATTGATTTCATCATTTCTAATGCAACCAGGAGAAAAAAAGTGTGTGTGTGTGGGGAGGGGGGGGGGTGGCGAAAAAATAAATAAAAATTTCACGCAGAGAAATGAAACCTAATACGTGTGAATAAACCACAAACCATCACTCAAAGCCAATGTTTCATAAGCAGTATAGAACGTTCTAAATGTTACGAGAAAGGTGAGCATGGAACATCCATCCATCCATCCATTTTAAATAATAAATAAATAAATCAATCAATCAATCAATGTTTATTTATATAGCCCCAAATCACAAATGTCTCAAAGGACTGCACAAATCATTGCGACTACAACATCCTCGGAAGAACCCACAAAAGGGCAAGGAAAACTCACACCCAGTGGGCAGGGAGAATTCACATCCAGTGGGACGCCAGTGACAATGCTGACTATGAGAAACCTTGGAGAGGACCTCAGATGTGGGCAACCCCCCCCCCCCCTCTAGGGGACCGAAAGCAATGGATGTCGAGCGGGTCTAACATGATACTGTTAAAGTTCAATCCATAGTGGCTCCAAGACAGCAGCGAGAGTCCCGTCCACAGGAAACCATCTCAAGCGGATCAGCAGCGTAGAGATGTCCCCAACCGATACAGGCGAGCGGTCCATCCTGGGTCCCGACGAGCGGTCCATCCTGGGTCTCGACTCTGGACAGTCAGTACTTCATCCATGGTCATCGGACCGGACCCCCTCCACAAGGGAGGGGGGGACATAGGAGAAAGAAAAGAAGCGGCAGATCAACTGGTCTAAAAAGGAGGTCTATTTAAAGGCTAGAGTATACAGATGAGTTTTAAGGTGAGACTTAAATGCTTCTACTGAGGTAGCATCTCGAACTGTTACCGGGAGGGCATTCCAGAGTACTGGAGCCCGAACAGAAAACGCTCTATAGCCCGCAGACTTTTTTTGAGCTCTAGGAATCACTAATAAGCCGGAGTCTTTTGAACGCAGATTTCTTGCCGGGACATATGGTACAATACAATCGGCAAGATAGGATGGAGCTAGACCGTGTAGTATTTTATACGTAAGTAGTAAAACCTTAAAGTCACATCTTAAGTGCACAGGAAGCCAGTGCAGGTGAGCCAGTACAGGTATATATGTATGTATATATGTATATAAAGGTATATACAGTATAGGTATATATGTATGTATATATGTATATAAAGGTATATACAGTATAGGTATATATGTATGTATATATGTATATAAAGGTATATACAGTACAGGCGTAATATGATCAAACTTTCTTGTTCTTGTCAAAAGTCTAGCAGCCGCATTTTGTACCAACTGTAATCTTTTAATGCTAGACATGGGGAGACCCGAAAATAATACGTTACAGTAATCGAGGCGAGACGTAACAAACGCATGGATAATGATCTCAGCGTCTTTAGTGGACAAAATGGAGCGAATTTTAGCGATATTACGGAGATGAAAGAAGGCCGTTTTAGTAACGCTTTTAATGTGTGACTCAAAGGAGAGAGTTGGGTCGAAGATGGGTTGTACTTGTATAGCGCTTTTCTACCTTCAAGGTACTCAAAGCGCTTTGACACTACTTCCACATTTACCCATTCACACACACATTCACACACTGATGGAGGGAGCTGCCATGCAAGGCGCCAACCAGCACCCATCAGGAACAAGGGTGAAGTGTCTTGCTCAGGACACAACGGACGTGACGAGGTTGGTACTAGGTGGGATTTGAACCAGGGACCCTCGGGTTGCGTACGGCCACTCTCCCACTGCGCCACGCCGTCCCTAATGTGATTCTTATTCGTACAAGATTATTCAATTCCAATCCACTTTATTTATATAGCACATTTAAAAAAAACAATAAAAGTTGCACAAAGTGCTGCACAGGAGTTAAAACACATTGAAAAACAGAAGAAAACTAAGGAGAGTCAATTGTAATTAAAGCTGCAAGCAGCGTTGGTCGGGTCCGCCGTTGGCCGCCGCCGCCGTGTCCCGAGTCCCGATCTTAGTCAGACCAACATAGAGGTCTTTGTTTCATGTCTCTACGACATTCCTAACAGAAGTTACAAGCAGTTTTGTCTGGAAAAAGGTGACGGCTTTTTACCAAACTTTTATTTTGAAGGGGTAATTGCCAACTTCCTGTTGATTTTAACTGAAAGATGCCACCTATCAAAATGTAGGTCTACAGACCTACACAGAAGTTTTTGTTTCATGTCTCTACGACATTCCTAACGGAAGTTACAAGCAGTCTGTTTTTTGTCTCTTCCTAGGGGGCGCTAGCGCGCAATTTTCATTTTTGGAGTTTGGTTGCTTAATAAGTTGGTCTGCCGCTCCATACCGATGTGTGTGTCAAATTTGGTGAGTTTTGAAGCATGTTAAGGGGGTCAAATTAGGGTGCGAAGGTGCGAGCGCGCCTTGGGTTGCTGTCCCCGAGCCCCAGGGCTTAAGACGCCTTCGTCCCACTATTTAATGCATTGTGAAAGTAATGCAGTTGTTGTATTGAAGTGAAAATATCAAGCTCCCTGTTGATTTTTGCCAAAGTATGTTAATTATTCAAATGTAGGTCTAAGTCAGACCTACATAGTGGTTTTTGTTTCATGTCTCTACGACATTCCTACCGGAAGTTACAAGCAGTTTTGTCTTTGTTTTCTTCCTAGGAGCAGTTTGTCTGTGTTGTATTCCTAGGGGGCGCTAGAGCACAATTTTGAGTTTTGGAGTTTGGTTTTTTCATCAGCTCGCAATGGTTGCCAGTCCTGATGTGTGTGCCAAGTTTGGTGAGTTTTGAAGCATTTTAAGGGGGTCAAATTACAGCTCAAAGAGGCAAAAATGACATTTTTTAGGAAACTTTGCGCAGGGCGTCTTTGAAGGCGCGAAAAATCAAAACCTTAAAACTTATCACAACTTTGATCTATACTTTTAATCGGAAGGGTCCAAACTCTCTCCTGAGCGAGTTTGAAGCCGAAACGACAAACGCGCTCAGAGGAGATAACTTTTGAAGAAAGGTGACGGGTTTTCACAAAACTTTTATTTTGAAGGGGTAATTGCCAACTTCCTGTTGATTATTTCTGCTAGCTGTCAATTACTAAAATGTAGGTCTTAATGAGACCTACATAGAAGTTTTTGTTTCATGTCTTTCCGGCATTCCTACCCGAAGTTACAAGCAGTTTTGTCTGTGGTTTCTTCCTGGAAGCAGTTTTTTCTGTGTTTTATTGAAAAATTGCGCTAGAGCACAATTTTGAGATTTTTTTTTTTTTTTTTTCATTAGATCACAATTTCTGCCAGTCCTGATGTGTGTGCCAAGTTTGGTGAGTTTTGAAGCATTTTAAGGGGGTCAAATTGCAGCTCAAAGAGGCAAAAATAGCGTTTTTTGGCGAAAATTTTGCTTTGAAAGGGTTTTGCAAAATTTCTGTTGATTTTAGGTATAGGAGTTTCTGATGGGGAATTTAGGTCTAGGTCAGTTCTACATAGAGGATTTTGTTTCATGTCTCTACGACATTCCTACCGGAAGTTACAAGCAGTCTGTTTTTTTTTTTTCGTAGGGGGCGCTAGCGCGCATTTTTCATTTTTGGGGTTTGGTTGCTTAATACGTGTTTTTGGCAAGCCTTACCGATGTGTGTGCCAAATTTGGTGAGTTTTGGAGCATGGTCAGTGGGTCAAATTAGGGTTCGAAGTTGCGGAAAAATAATAATAATTAAAGCTGCAAGCAGCGTTGGTCGGGTCCGCCGTTGGCCGCCGCCGCCGCCGCCGCCGCCGTGTCCCGAGTCCCGATCTTAGTCAGACCTACATAGAGGTCTTTGTTTCATCACTCTACGACATTCCTAACAGAAGTTACAAGCAGTTTTGTCTGGAAAAAGGTGACGGCTTTTTACAAAACTTTTATTTTGAAGGGGTAATTGGCAACTTCCTGTTGATTTTAACTGAAAGATGCCAATTATCAAAATGTAGGTCTAAGTCAGACCTACACAGAGGTTTTTGTTTCATGTCTCTACGACATTCCTAACGGAAGTTACAAGCAGTCTGTTTTTTGTATCTTCCTAGGGGGCGCTAGCGCGCAATTTTCATTTTTGGGGTTTGGTTACCTAATATGTTGGTCTGCCGCTCCATACCGATGTGTGTGTCAAATTTGGTGAGTTTTGAGCATGTTAAGGGGGTCAAATTAGGGTATTGTCTGTGTTGTATTCATAGGGGGCGCTAGAGCACAATTTTGAGTTTTGGGGTTTGGTTTTTTCATTAGCTCGCAATTGTTGCCAGTCCTGATGTGTGTGCCAAGTTTGGTGAGTTTTGAAGCATTTTAAGGGGGTCAAATTACAGCTCAAAGAGGTAAAAAGGAAAATTATTTGGAAAATTTTCGCAGGGGTTCTTTGAAGGCGCGTAAAATCAAAACCTGAAAACTTATCACAACTTTGATCTATACTTTTAATCAGAAGGGTCCAAACTCTCTCCTGAGCGAGTTTGAAGCCGAAACGACAAACGCGCTCAGAGGAGATAACTTTTGAAGAAAGGTGACGGGTTTTCACAAAACTTTTATTTTGAAGGGGTAATTGCCTACTTCCTGTTGATTTTTTCTGCTAGCTGTCAATTATTAAAATGTAGGTCTAAGTGAGACCTACATAGAAGTTTTCGTTTCATGTCTTTCCGGCATTCCTACCCGAAGTTACAAGCAGTTTTGTCTGTGTTTTCTTCCTGGAAGCAGTTTTTTCTGTGTTTTATTGAAAAATTGCGCTAAAGCGCAATTTTGAGTTATTTTTTTTTTTTTTTTCATTAGATTGCAATTTCTGCCAGTCCTGATGTGTCTTCCAAGTTTGGTGAGTTTTGAAGCATGTTAAGGGGGTCAAATTACAGCTCAAAGGGGCAAAAATAGCATTTTTTAGCGAAAATTTTGCTTTGAATGGGTTTTTGCCAAATTTCTGTTGATTTTAGGTATAGGCATTTCTAATGGGGAATCTAGGTCTGAGTCAGACCTACATAGAGGTTTTTGTTCCATGTCTTTACGACATTCCTAACGGAAGTTACAAGCAGTCTGTTTTTTTTTTTTCGTAGGGGGCGCTAGCGCGCATTTTTCATTTTTGGGGTTTGGTTGCTTAATATGTGTTTTTGCCAAGCCTTACCGATGTGTGTGCCAAATTTGGTGAGTTTTGGAGCATGGTCAGTGGGTCAAATTATGGTTTGAAGTTGCGGAAGAATAATAATAATAATAATAATAATAAACGTTACAGTTTCAATAGGGTCCTTGCCTTAGCAAAGGACATGGATGTCCTTTGCTGGCAGGGCGGACCCTAATAATTAAAGCTGCAAGCAGCGTTGGTCGGGTCCGCCGTTGGCCGCCGCCGCCGCCGTGTCCCGAGTCCCGATCTTAGTCAGACCTCCATAGAAGTTTTTGTTTCATCACTCTACGACATTCCTAACAGAATTTACAAGCAGTTTTATCAGTTTATTTTCCTAGTGGGCAGTAGAGCACAATTTTCATTTTTGGGGTTTGGTTTTTTAATTGGATGGCAATTTTCACCAGTCCTGATGTGTGTGTAAAATTTGGGGAGTTTTGAAGCATGTTAAGGGGGTCAAATTATAGATTTGCGTTTCTGGATGTTGTTGATAAATGGCTTTCGCTTGGCATTGTATAGCTTTAACTTGCACTTTGAAGCATTTTAAGGGGGTCAATTTTCAGTTCAAAGAGGCAAAAAAGGCATATTTTGCGAAAAATTTGTTTTGAAGGGGTTTTTGCCAACTTCCTGTTGATTGTAGGTATAGAAGTGTTCATTGGAAATGTAGGTCTAAGTCAGACCTACACAGAGGTTTTTGTTTCATGTCTCTACGACATTCCTAACGGAAGTTACAAGCAGTCTGTTTTTTGTGTCTTCCTAGGGGGCGCTAGCGCGCAATTTTCATTCTCGGGGTTTGGTTGCTTAATAAGTTGGTCTGCCGCTCCATACCGATGTGTGTGTCAATTTTGGTGAGTTTCGAAGCATGTTAAGGGGGTCAAATTAGGGTGCGAAGGTGCGAGCGCGCCTCTGTTTCCTCTTCCTAGGAGCAGTTTTTTCTGTGTTTTATTCAAAAATTGCAATAGAGCGCAATTTTGAGTTTTAAGGTTTGGTTTTTTCACTAGATCGCAATTTCTGCCAGTCCTGATGTGTGTGCCAAGTTTGGTGAGTTTTGAAGCATTTTAAGGGGGTCAAATTAAAGCTCAAAGAGGCAAAAATAGCGTTTTTTGCGAAAATGTTGCTTTGAATGAGTTTTTGCAAAATTTCTGTTGATTTTGGGTATAGACGTTTTCAATTGGAAATGTAGGTCTTAGTCAGACCTACACAGAGGTTTTTGTTTCATGTCTCTACGACATTCCTAACGGAAGTTACAAGCAGTCTGTTTTTTGTCTCTTCCTAGGGGGCGCTAGCGCGCAATTTTAATTTTTGGGGTTTGGTTACCTAATAAGTTGGTCTGCCGCGCCATACCGATGTGTGTGTCAAATTTGGTGAGTTTTGAAGCATGTTAAGGGGGTCAAATTAGGGTATTGTTTGTGTTGTATTCCTAGGGGGCGCTAGAGCACAATTTTGAGTTTTTGGGTTCGGTTTTTTCATTAACTCGCAATTGTTGCCAGTCCTGATGTGTGCGCCAAGTTTGGTGAGTTTTGAAGCATTTTAAGGGGGTCAAATTACAGCTCAAAGAGGCAAAAATGAAATTTTTTATGCAAATTTGCGCAGGGGTTCTTTGAAGGCGCGTAAAATCAAAACCTGAAAACTTATCACAACTTTGATCTATACTTTTAATCAGAAGGGTTCAAACTCTCTCCTGTGCGAGTTTGAAGCCGAAACGACAAACGCACTGGGAGAAGTGTCGATTTGAAAAAGGTGACGGGTTTTTACAAAACTTTTATTTTGAAGGGGTAATTGCCAACTTCCTGTTTATTTTTTCTGCTAGCTGTCAATTATTAAAATGTAGGTCTAAGTGAGACCTACATAGAAGTTTTTGTTTCATGTCTTTCCGGCATTCCTACCGGAAGTTACAAGCAGTTTTGTCCGTGGTTTCTTCCTGGAAGCAGTTTTTTCTGTGTTTTATTGAAAAATTGCGCTAGAGCGCAATTTTGAGTTTTATTATTATTTTTTTTCATTAGATTGCAATTTCTGCAAGTCCTGATGTGTCTGCCAAGTTTGGTGAGTTTTGAAGCATTTTAAGGGGGTCAAATTACAGCTCAAAGAGGCAAAAATAGCATTTTTTTGCGAAAATTTTGCTTTGAATGGGTTTTTGCAATATTTCTGTTGATTTTTGCCCCAGAACATACTATTATGAAATGTAGGTCTAAGTCAGACCTACACAGAGGTTTTTGTTTCATGTCTCTACGACATTCCTAACGGAAGTTACAAGCAGTCTGTTTTTTGTTTCCTTTTAGGGGGCGCTAGAGCGCAATTTTCATTTTTGGGGTTTGGTTGCTTAATATGTTGTGGTGTCACGGTAGACCGACGCGTGTGTCAACTTTGGTGAGTTTTGAAGCATGTTAAGGGGGTGATGTTGGGGCGCGACGGTGCGGAATAAAGAAAGAAAGAATAATAATAATAATTAAAGCTGCAAGCAGCGTTGGTCGGGTCCGCCGTTGGCCGCCGCCGCCGCCGCCGTGTCCCGAGTCTCGATCTTAGTCAGACCTACATAGAAGTTTTTGTTTCATCACTCTACGACATTCCTAACAGAATTTACAAGCAGTTTTATCAGTTTATTTTCCTAGGGGGCGCTAGAGCACAATTGTCATATTTGTGGTTTGGTTTTTTTATTGGATGGCAATTTTCACCATTCCTGATGTGTGTGTAAAATTTGGTGAGTTTTGAAGCATGTTAAGGGGGTCAAATTACAGATTTGCGTTTCTGGATGTTGTTGATAAATGGCTTTCGCCTGGCATTGTATAGCTTTAACTTGCACTTTGAAGCATTTTAAGGGGGTCAAATTGCAGCTCAAAGAGGCAAAAATAGCATTTTTTGGCGAAAATTTTGCTTTGAATGAGTTTTTGCAAAATTTCTGTTGATTTTGGGAATAGACGTTTTTTATTGGAAATGTAGGTCTAAGTCAGACCTACACAGAGGTTTTTGTTTCATGTCTCTACGACATTCCTAACGGAAGTTACAAGCAGTTTTGTCTGGGTTTTTTCCTAGGGGGCGCTAAGCGCAATTTAGATTTTTGGGGTTTGGTTTTTTATTAGATGGCAGTTTTTGCCAGTCCTGATATGTGTGTAAAATTTGGTGAGTTTTGAAGCATGTTAAGGGGGTGAAATTACAGATTGGCGATTCTGGATGTTGTTGATAAATGGCTTTCGGTCTGCATAACAGAGCTTTAACTAGCACTTTGAAGCATTTTAAGTGGGTGAAATTACAGCTCAAAGAGTCAAAAACGTCATTTTTTAGGAAAAGTTGCGCAGGGGTTTTTTGAAGGCGCGTAAAATCCAAACCGGAGCAGTAATCAAAACTTTGATCTATACTTTTAATCAGAAGTGTCCAAACTCTCTCCTGTGCGAGTTTGAAGCCGAAACGACAAACGCACTGGGAGAAGTGTCGATTTGAAAAAGGTGACGGGTTTTCACAAAACTTTTATTTTGAAGGGGCAATTTTTAACTTCCTGTTGATTTTTGCCGAAGGATGTAAATTATCGAAATGTAGGTCTAAGTCAGACCTACCTAGAAGTTTTTGTTTCATGTCTGTCCGACATTCCTACTGGAAGTTACAAGCAGTTTTGTCTGTTTTCTCTTCCTAGGAGCAGTTTTTTCTGTGTTTTATTCAAAAATTGCGCTAGAGCGCAATTTTGAGTTTTATTATTTTTTATTTTCATTAGATCGCAATTTCTGCCAGTCCTGAGGTGTGTGCCAAGTTTGGTGAGTTTTGAAGCATTTTAAGGGGGTCAAATTACAGCTCAAAGAGGCAAAAATAGCATTTTTTGCGAAAATTTTGCTTTGAAGGCGTTTTTGCCAACTTCCTGTTGATTTTAGGTATAGAACATTTTTATTGGAAATGTTCATCAAAGTCAGACCTTCATATAGGTTTTTGTTTCAAGTCTCTACGACATTCCTAATGGAAGTTACAAGCAGTCCGTTTTTTGTTTCTTCCTAGGGGGCGCTAGCGCGCAATTTTGATTTTTAGTGCTCGGTTTTTTTATTAGATGGCAATTTTCGCAGATCCTGATGTGTGTGTCAAATATGGTGAGTTTTGAAGCATGTTAAGTGGGTCAAATTTCAGCTGGAAACGGCGGCGGAATAATAAAGAATAATAATAAAACGCAGCAGATTCAATAGGGTCCTTGCATGGCAAAGGACATGGATGTCCTTTGCCATTGCAGGGCGGACCCTAATAATAATAAGAAACGTTACAGATTCAATAGGGTCCTTGCATGGCAAAGGACATGGATGTCCTTTGCCATTGCAGGGCGGACCCTAATAATAAAGAAAGAATAAAACGCAGCAGGAACAATAGGGTCCTTGCCATGGCAAAGGACAGAGTCCTTTGCTGGCAGTGCGGACCCTAATTAAAGCTGCAAGCAGCGTTGGTCGGGTCCGCCGTTGGCCGCCGCCGCCGCCGCCGTGTCCCGAGTCCCGATCTTAGTCAGACCTACATAGAGGTCTTTGTTTCATGTCTCTACGACATTCCTAACAGAAGTTACAAGCAGTTTTGTCTGGAAAAAGGTGACGGCTTTTTACAAAACTTTTATTTTGAAGGGGTAATTGCCAACTTCCTGTTGATTTTAACTGAAAGATGCCACCTATAAAAATGTAGGTCTACAGACCTACACAGAAGTTTTTGTTTCATGTCTCTACGACATTCCTAACGGAAGTTACAAGCAGTCTGTTTTTTGTCTCTTCCTAGGGGGCGCTAGCGCGCAATTTTCATTTTTGGAGTTTGGTTGCTTAATAAGTTGGTCTGCCGCTCCATACCGATGTGTGTGTCAATTTTGGTGAGTTTTGAAGCAAGTTAAGGGGGTCAAATTAGGGTGCGAAGGTGCGAGCGCGCCTTGGGTTGCTGTCCCCGAGCCCCAGGGCTTAAGACGCCTTCGTCCCACTATTTAATGCATTGTGAAAGTAATGCAGTTGTTGTATTGAAGTGAAAATATCAAGCTCCCTGTTGATTTTTGCCAAAGTATGTTAATAATTCAAATGTAGGTCTAAGTCAGACCTACATAGTGGTTTTTGTTTCATGTCTCTACGACATTCCTACCGGAAGTTACAAGCAGTTTTGTCTTTGTTTTCTTCCTAGGAGCAGTTTGTCTGCGTTGTATTCCTAGGGGGCGCTAGAGCACAATTTTGAGTTTTGGAGTTTGGTTTTTTCATCAGCTCGCAATGGTTGCCAGTCCTGATGTGTGTGCCAAGTTTGGTGAGTTTTGAAGCATTTTAAGGGGGTCAAATTACAGCTCAAATAGGCAAAAATGACATGTTTTAGGAAACTTTGCGCAGGGCGTCTTTGAAGGCGCGTAAAATCAAAACCTTAAAACTTATCACAACTTTGATCTATACTTTTAATCAGAAGGGTCCAAACTCTCTCCTGAGCGATTTTGAAGCCGAAACGACAAACGCGCTCAGAGGAGATAACTTTTGAAGAAAGGTGACGGGTTTTCACAAAACTTTTATTTTGAAGGGGTAATTGCCAACTTCCTGTTGATTATTTCTGCTAGCTGTCAATTACTAAAATGTAGGTCTTAATGAGACCTACATAGAAGTTTTTGTTTCATGTCTTTCCGGCATTCCTACCCGAAGTTACAAGCAGTTTTGTCTGTGGTTTCTTCCTGGAAGCAGTTTTTTCTGTGTTTTATTGAAAAATTGCGCTAGAGCACAATTTTGAGATTTTTTTTTTTTTTTTTTCATTAGATCACAATTTCTGCCAGTCCTGATGTGTGTGCCAAGTTTGGTGAGTTTTGAAGCATTTTAAGGGGGTCAAATTGCAGCTCAAAGAGGCAAAAATAGCGTTTTTTGGCGAAAATTTTGCTTTGAAAGGGTTTTGCAAAATTTCTGTTGGTTTTAGGTATAGGAGTTTCTGATGGGGAATTTAGGTCTAGGTCAGTTCTACATAGAGGATTTTGTTTCATGTCTCTACGACATTCCTACCGGAAGTTACAAGCAGTCTGTTTTTTTTTTTTCGTAGGGGGCGCTAGCGCGCATTTTTCATTTTTGGGGTTTGGTTGCTTAATACGTGTTTTTGGCAAGCCTTACCGATGTGTGTGCCAAATTTGGTGAGTTTTGGAGCATGGTCAGTGGGTCAAATTAGGGTTCAAAGTTGCGGAAAAATAATAATAATTAAAGCTGCAAGCAGCGTTGGTCGGGTCCGCCGTTGGCCGCCGCCGCCGTGTCCCGGGTCCCGATCTTAGTCAAACCAACATAGAGGTTTTTATTTCATGTCTCTACGACATTTCTAACAGAAGTTACATGCAGTTTTGTCTGGGTTTTTTCCTAGGGGGCGCTAAGCGCAATTTAGATTTTTGGGGTTTGGTTTTTTATTAGATGGCAGTTTTTGCCAGTCCTGATATGTGTGTAAAATTTGGTGAGTTTTGAAGCATGATAAGGGGGTGAAATTACAGATCGGCGATTCTGGATGTTGTTGATAAATGGCTTTCGGTCTGCATAACAGAGCTTTAACTAGCACTTTGAAGCATTTTAAGTGGGTCAAATTACAGCTCAAAGAGGCAAAAACGTCATTTTTTAGGAAAAGTTGCGCAGGGGTTTTTTGAAGGCGCGTAAAATCAAAACCTTAAAACTTATGAAAACTTTGATCTATACTTTTAATCAGAAGGGTTCAAAGTCTCCCCTGTGCGAGTTTGAAGCCGAAACGACAAACGGGCTCAGAGGAGATAACTTTTGAAGAAAGGTGATGGGTTTTCACAAAACTTTTATTTTGAAGGGGCAATTTTTAACTTCCTGTTGATTTTTGCCGAAGGATGTCAATTATCGAAATGTAGGTCTAAGTCAGACCTACCTAGAAGTTTTTGTTTCATGTCTTTCCGGCATTCCTACCGGAAGTTACAAGGAGTTTTGTCTGTGTTTTCTTCTTGGAAGCAGTTTTTTCTGTGTTTTATTGAAAAATTGCGCTAGAGCGCAATTTTTAGTTTTATTATTATTTTTTTTCATTAGATTGCAATTTCTGCCAGTCCTGATGTGTGTGGCAAGTTTGGTGAGTTTTGAAGCATTTTAAGGGGGTCAAATTACAGCTCAAAGGGGCAAAAATAGCATTTTTTAGCGAAAATTTTGCTTTAAATGGGTTTTTGCAAAATTTCTGTTGATTTTAGGTATAGGCATTTCTAATGGGGAATCTAGGTCTAAGTCAGACCTACATAGAGGTTTTTGTTCCATGTCTTTACGACATTCCTAACGGAAGTTACAAGCAGTCTGTTTTTTTTTTTTCGTAGGGGGCGCTAGCGCGCATTTTTAATTTTTGGGGTTTGGTTGCTTAATATGTGTTTTTGCCAAGCCTTACCGATGTGTGTTTAAAATTTGGTGAGTTTTGGAGCATGGTCAGTGGGTCAAATTAGGGTTCGAAGCTGCGGAAGAATAATAATAATAATAATAATAATAATAATTAAAGCTGCAAGCAGCGTTGGTCGGGTCCGCCGTTGGCCGCCGCCGCCGCCGCCGTGTCCCGAGTCCCGATCTTAGTCAGACCAACATAGAGGTCTTTGTTTCATGTCTCTACGACATTCCTAACAGAAGTTACAAGCAGTTTTGTCTGGAAAAAGGTGACGGCTTTTTACAAAACTTTTATTTTGAAGGGGTAATTGCCAACTTCCTGTTGATTTCAACTGAAAGATGCCAATCATCAAAATGTAGGTCTAAGTGAGACCTACATAGAGGTTTTTGTTTCATGTCTGTCCGACGTTCCTACCAGAAGTTACAAGCAGTTTTATCCGTTTCCTCTTCCTAGGAGCAGTTTTTCTGTGTTTTTTTCAAAAATTGCAATAGAGCGCAATTTTGAGTTTTAAGGTTTGGTTTTTTCACTAGATCGCAATTTCTGCCAGTCCTGATGTGTGTGCCAAGTTTGGTGAGTTTTGAAGCATTTTAAGGGGGTCAAATTGCAGCTCAAAGAGGCAAAAATAGCATTTTTTTGCGAAAATTTTGCTTTGAATGAGTTTTTGCAAGATTTCTGTTGATTTTGGGTATAGACATTTTTTATTGGAAATGTAGGTCTTAGTCAGACCTACACAGAGGTTTTTGTTTCATGTCTCTACGACATTCCTGACGGAAGTTACAAGCGGTTTGTTTTTGTTTTTTGCTAGGGGGCGCTAGCGCGCAATTTTAATTTTTGGGGTTAGGTTGCTTAATATGTTGGGGAGGGACACCGTACCGACGTGTGTGTCAACTTTGGTGAGTTTTGAAGCATGTTAAGGGGGTCAAATTAGGGTATTGTCTGTGTTGTATTCCTAGGGGGCGCTAGAGCACAATTTTGAGTTTTGGGGTTTGGTTTTTTCACTAGATCGCAATTTTTGCCAGTCCTGATGTGTGTGCCAAGTTTGGTGAGTTTTGAAGCATTTTAAGGGGGTCAAATTACAGCTCAAAGAGGTAAAAATGATATTTTTTTGGAAAAGTTGCGCAGGGGTTCTTTGAAGGCGCGTAAAATCAAAACCTGAAAACTTATCACAACTTTGATCTATACTTTTAATCAGAAGGGTCCAAACTCTCTCCTGAGCGAGTTTGAAGCCGAAACGACAAACGCGCTCAGAGGAGATAACTTTTGAAGAAAGGTGACGGGTTTTCACAAAACTTTTATTTTCAAGGGGTAATTGCCAACTTCCTGTTGATTTTTTCTGCTAGCTGTCAATTATTAAAATGTAGGTCTAAGTGAGACCTACATAGAAGTTTTTGTTTCATGTCTTTCCGGCATTCCTACCCGAAGTTACAAGCAGTTTTGTCTGTGTTTTCTTCCTGGAAGCAGTTTTTTCTGTGTTTTATTGAAAAATTGCGCTGAAGCGCAATTTTGAGTTTTTTTTTTTTTTTTTTTCATTAGATTGCAATTTCTGCCAGTCCTGATGTGTCTGCCAAGTTTGGTGAGTTTTGAAGCATGTTAAGGGGGTCAAATTACAGCTCAAAGGGGCAAAAATAGCATTTTTTAGCGAAAATTTTGCTTTGAATGGGTTTTTGCAAAATTTCTGTTGATTTTAGGTATAGGCATTTCTAATGGGGAATCTAGGTCTAAGTCAGACCTACATAGAGGTTTTTGTTCGATGTCTTTACGACATTCCTAACGGAAGTTACAAGCAGTCTGTTTTTTTTTTTTCGTAGGGGGCGCTAGCGCGCATTTTTCATTTTTGGGGTTTGGTTGCTTAATATGTGTTTTTGCCAAGCCTTACCGATGTGTGTTTAAAATTTGGTGAGTTTTGGAGCATGGTCAGTGGGTCAAATTAGGGTTCAAAGTTGCGGAAGAATAATAATAATTAAAGCTGCAAGCAGCGTTGGTCGGGTCCGCCGTTGGCCGCCGCCACCGCCGCCGTGTCCCGAGTCCCGATCTTAGTCAGACCAACATAGAGGTCTTTGTTTCATGTCTCTACGACATTCCTAACAGAAGTTACAAGCAGTTTTGTCTGGAAAAAGGTGACGGCTTTTTACAAAACTTTTATTTTGAAGGGGTAATTGGCAACTTCCTGTTGATTTTAACTGAAAGATGCCAATTATCAAAATGTAGGTCTAAGTCAGACCTACACAGAGGTTTTTGTTTCATGTCTCTACGACATTCCTAACGGAAGTTACAAGCAGTCTGTTTTTTGTATCTTCCTAGGGGGCGCTAGCGCGCAATTTTCATTTTTGGGGTTTGGTTACCTAATATGTTGGTCTGCCGCTCCATACCGATGTGTGTGTCAAATTTGGTGAGTTTTGAAGCATGTTAAGGGGGTCAAATTAGGGTATTGTCTGTGTTGTATTCCTAGGGGGCGCTAGAGCACAATTTTGAGTTTTGGGGTTTGGTTTTTTCACTAGATCGCAATTTCTGCCAGTCCTGATGTGTGTGCCAAGTTTGGTGAGTTTTGAAGCATTTTAAGGGGGTCAAATTACAGCTCAAAGAGGCAAAAATGAAATTTTTGAGGAAAATTTGCGCAGGGCGTCTTTGAAGGCGCGTAAAATCAAAACCTTAAAACTTATCAAAACTTTGATCTATACTTTTAATCAGAAGGGTTCAAACTCTCTCCTGTGCGAGTTTGAAGCCGAAACGACAAACGCGCTCAGAGGAGATAACTTTTGAAGAAAGGTGACGGGTTTTCACAAAACTTTTATTTTGAAGGGGTAATTGCCAACTTCCTGTTGATTATTTCTGCTAGCTGTCAATTACTAAAATGTAGGTCTTAATGAGACCTACATAGAAGTTTTTGTTTCATGTCTTTCCGGCATTCCTACCCGAAGTTACAAGCAGTTTTGTCTGTGGTTTCTTCCTGGAAGCAGTTTTTTCTGTGTTTTATTGAAAAATTGCGCTAGAGCACAATTTTGAGATTTTTTTTTTTTTTTTTTCATTAGATCACAATTTCTGCCAGTCCTGATGTGTGTGCCAAGTTTGGTGAGTTTTGAAGCATTTTAAGGGGGTCAAATTGCAGCTGAAAGAGGCAAAAATAGCGTTTTTTGGCGAAAATTTTGCTTTGAAAGGGTTTTGCAAAATTTCTGTTGATTTTAGGTATAGGAGTTTCTGATGGGGAATTTAGGTCTAGGTCAGTTCTACATAGAGGATTTTGTTTCATGTCTCTACAACATTCCTAACGGAAGTTACGAGCAATCTGTTTTTTGATTTTTGTAGGGGGCGCTAGAGCGCATTTTTCATTTTTCAGGTTTGGTTTTTTTATTAGATGGCAATTTTCGCCAGTTCTGATGAGTGTGTGAAATTTGGTGAGTTTTGGAGCATGGTCAGTGGGTCAAATTAAGGTTCAAAGAGGCGGCGGAATAATAATAATAATAATAATAATAAACGTTACAGATTCAATAGGGTCCTTGCCATGGCAAAGGACATGGATGTCCTTTGCTGGCAGGGCGGACCCTAATTAAAGCTGCAAGCAGCGTTGGTCGGGTCCGCCGTTGGCCGCCGCCGCCGCCGCCGTGTCCCGAGTCCCGATCTTAGTCAGACCTACATAGAAGTTTTTGTTTCATCACTCTACGACATTCCTAACAGAAGTTACAAGCAGTTTTGTCTGGAAAAAGGTGACGGCTTTTTACAAAACTTTTATTTTGAAGGGGTAATTGGCAACTTCCTGTTGATTTTAACTGAAAGATGCCAATTATCAAAATGTAGGTCTAAGTCAGACCTACACAGAGGTTTTTGTTTCATGTCTCTACGACATTCCTAACGGAAGTTACAAGCAGTCTGTCTTTTGTATCTTCCTAGGGGGCGCTAGCGCGCAATTTTCATTTTTGGGGTTTGGTTACCTAATATGTTGGTCTGCCGCTCCATACCGATGTGTGTGTCAAGTTTGGTGAGTTTTGAAGCATTTTAAGGGGGTCAAATTACAGCTCAAAGAGGTAAAAATGATATTTTTTGGGAAAATTTGCGCAGGGGATCTTTGAAGGCGCGTAAAATCAAAACCTGAAAACTTATCACAACTTTGATCTATACTTTTAATCAGAAGGGTCCAAACTCTCTCCTGAGCGAGTTTGAAGCCGAAACGACAAACGCGCTCAGAGGAGATAACTTTTGAAGAAAGGTGACGGGTTTTCACCAAACTTTTATTTTGAAGGGGTAATAGCCAACTTCCTGTTGATTATTTCTGCTAGCTGTCAATTACTAAAATGTAGGTCTAAGTGAGACCTACATAGAAGTTTTTGTTTCATGTCTTTCCGGCATTCCTACCCGAAGTTACAAGCAGTTTTGTCTGTGTTTTCTTCCTGGAAGCAGTTTTTTCTGTGTTTTATTGAAAAATTGCACTAAAGCGCAATTTTGAGTTTTTTTTATTTTTTTTTTCATTAGATTGCAATTTCCGCCAGTCCTGATGTGTCTGCCAAGTTTGGTGAGTTTTGAAGCATGTTAAGGGGGTCAAATTACAGCTCAAAGGGGCAAAAATAGCATTTTTTTGCGAAAATTTTGCTTTGAATGGGTTTTTGCCAAATTTCTGTTGATTTTAGGTATAGGCATTTCTAATGGGGAATCTAGGTCTAAGTCAGACCTACATAGAGGTTTTTGTTCCATGTCTTTACGACATTCCTAACGGAAGTTACAAGCAGTCTGTTTTTTTTTTTTCGTAGGGGGCGCTAGCGCGCATTTTTCATTTTTGGGGTTTGGTTGCTTAATATGTGTTTTTGCCAAGCCTTACCGATGTGTGTGCCAAATTTGGTGAGTTTTGGAGCATGGTCAGTGGGTCAAATTAGGGTTCGAAGCTGCGGAATAATAATAATAATCGGGTCCGCCGTTGGCCGCCGCCGCCGCCGCCGTGTCCCGAGTCCCGATCTTAGTCAGACCTACATAGAAGTTTTTGTTTCATCACTCTACGACATTCCTAACAGAAGTTACAAGCAGTTTTGTCTGGAAAAAGGTGACGGCTTTTTACAAAACTTTTATTTTGAAGGGGTAATTGGCAACTTCCTGTTGATTTTAACTGAAAGATGCCAATTATCAAAATGTAGGTCTAAGTCAGACCTACACAGAGGTTTTTGTTTCATGTCTCTACGACATTCCTAACGGAAGTTACAAGCAGTCTGTCTTTTGTATCTTCCTAGGGGGCGCTAGCGCGCAATTTTAATTTTTGGGGTTTGGTTACCTAATATGTTGGTCTGCCGCTCCATACCGATGTGTGTGTCAAGTTTGGTGAGTTTTGAAGCATTTTAAGGGGGTCAAATTACAGCTCAAAGAGGTAAAAATGATATTTTTTGGGAAAATTTGCGCAGGGGATCTTTGAAGGCGCGTAAAATCAAAACCTGAAAACTTATCACAACTTTGATCTATACTTTTAATCAGAAGGGTCCAAACTCTCTCCTGAGCGAGTTTGAAGCCGAAACGACAAACGCGCTCAGAGGAGATAACTTTTGAAGAAAGGTGACGGGTTTTCACCAAACTTTTATTTTGAAGGGGTAATAGCCAACTTCCTGTTGATTATTTCTGCTAGCTGTCAATTACTAAAATGTAGGTCTAAGTGAGACCTACATAGAAGTTTTTGTTTCATGTCTTTCCGGCATTCCTACCCGAAGTTACAAGCAGTTTTGTCTGTGTTTTCTTCCTGGAAGCAGTTTTTTCTGTGTTTTATTGAAAAATTGCACTAAAGCGCAATTTTGAGTTTTTTTTATTTTTTTTTTCATTAGATTGCAATTTCCGCCAGTCCTGATGTGTCTGCCAAGTTTGGTGAGTTTTGAAGCATGTTAAGGGGGTCAAATTACAGCTCAAAGGGGCAAAAATAGCATTTTTTTGCGAAAATTTTGCTTTGAATGGGTTTTTGCCAAATTTCTGTTGATTTTAGGTATAGGCATTTCTAATGGGGAATCTAGGTCTAAGTCAGACCTACATAGAGGTTTTTGTTCCATGTCTTTACGACATTCCTAACGGAAGTTACAAGCAGTCTGTTTTTTTTTTTTCGTAGGGGGCGCTAGCGCGCATTTTTCATTTTTGGGGTTTGGTTGCTTAATATGTGTTTTTGCCAAGCCTTACCGATGTGTGTGCCAAATTTGGTGAGTTTTGGAGCATGGTCAGTGGGTCAAATTAGGGTTCGAAGCTGCGGAATAATAATAATAATAATAATTAAAGCTGCAAGCAGCGTTGGTCGGGTCCGCCGTTGGCCGCCGCCGCCGCCGCCGTGTCCCGAGTCTCGATCTTAGTCAGACCTACATAGAAGTTTTTGTTTCATCACTCTACGACATTCCTAACAGAATTTACAAGCAGTTTTATCAGTTTATTTTCCTAGGGGGCGCTAGAGCACAATTGTCATATTTGTGGTTTGGTTTTTTTATTGGATGGCAATTTTCACCATTCCTGATGTGTGTGTAAAATTTGGTGAGTTTTGAAGCATGTTAAGGGGGTCAAATTACAGATTTGCGTTTCTGGATGTTGTTGATAAATGGCTTTCGCCTGGCATTGTATAGCTTTAACTTGCACTTTGAAGCATTTTAAGGGGGTCAAATTGCAGCTCAAAGAGGCAAAAATAGCATTTTTTGGCGAAAATTTTGCTTTGAATGAGTTTTTGCAAAATTTCTGTTGATTTTGGGAATAGACGTTTTTTATTGGAAATGTAGGTCTAAGTCAGACCTACACAGAGGTTTTTGTTTCATGTCTCTACGACATTCCTAACGGAAGTTACAAGCAGTTTTGTCTGGGTTTTTTCCTAGGGGGCGCTAAGCGCAATTTAGATTTTTGGGGTTTGGTTTTTTATTAGATGGCAGTTTTTGCCAGTCCTGATATGTGTGTAAAATTTGGTGAGTTTTGAAGCATGTTAAGGGGGTGAAATTACAGATTGGCGATTCTGGATGTTGTTGATAAATGGCTTTCGGTCTGCATAACAGAGCTTTAACTAGCACTTTGAAGCATTTTAAGTGGGTGAAATTACAGCTCAAAGAGTCAAAAACGTCATTTTTTAGGAAAAGTTGCGCAGGGGTTTTTTGAAGGCGCGTAAAATCCAAACCGGAGCAGTAATCAAAACTTTGATCTATACTTTTAATCAGAAGTGTCCAAACTCTCTCCTGTGCGAGTTTGAAGCCGAAACGACAAACGCACTGGGAGAAGTGTCGATTTGAAAAAGGTGACGGGTTTTCACAAAACTTTTATTTTGAAGGGGCAATTTTTAACTTCCTGTTGATTTTTGCCGAAGGATGTAAATTATCGAAATGTAGGTCTAAGTCAGACCTACCTAGAAGTTTTTGTTTCATGTCTGTCCGACATTCCTACTGGAAGTTACAAGCAGTTTTGTCTGTTTTCTCTTCCTAGGAGCAGTTTTTTCTGTGTTTTATTCAAAAATTGCGCTAGAGCGCAATTTTGAGTTTTATTATTTTTTATTTTCATTAGATCGCAATTTCTGCCAGTCCTGAGGTGTGTGCCAAGTTTGGTGAGTTTTGAAGCATTTTAAGGGGGTCAAATTACAGCTCAAAGAGGCAAAAATAGCATTTTTTGCGAAAATTTTGCTTTGAAGGCGTTTTTGCCAACTTCCTGTTGATTTTAGGTATAGAACATTTTTATTGGAAATGTTCATCAAAGTCAGACCTTCATATAGGTTTTTGTTTCAAGTCTCTACGACATTCCTAATGGAAGTTACAAGCAGTCCGTTTTTTGTTTCTTCCTAGGGGGCGCTAGCGCGCAATTTTGATTTTTAGTGCTCGGTTTTTTTATTAGATGGCAATTTTCGCAGATCCTGATGTGTGTGTCAAATATGGTGAGTTTTGAAGCATGTTAAGTGGGTCAAATTTCAGCTGGAAACGGCGGCGGAATAATAAAGAATAATAATAATAAAACGCAGCAGATTCAATAGGGTCCTTGCATGGCAAAGGACATGGATGTCCTTTGCCATTGCAGGGCGGACCCTAATAATTAAAGCTGCAAGCAGCGTTGGTCGGGTCCGCCGTTGGCCGCCGCCGCCGTGTCCCGAGTCCCGATCTTACTCAGACCTCCATAGAAGTTTTTGTTTCATCACTCTACGACATTCCTAACAGAATTTACAAGCAGTTTTATCAGTTTATTTTCCTAGGGGGCGCTAGAGCACAATTTTCATTTTTGGGGTTTGGTTTTTTTATTGGATGGCAATTTTCACCAGTCCTGATGTGTGTGTAAAATTTGGTGAGTTTTGAAGCATGTTAAGGGGGTCAAATTACAGATTTGCGTTTCTGGATGTTGTTGATAAATGGCTTTCACTTGGCATTGTATAGCTTTAACTTGCACTTTGAAGCATTTGAAGGGGGTCAAATATCAGTTCAAAGAGGCAAAAAAAGGCATTTTTTGCAAAAATGTTGTTTTGAAGGGGTTTTTGTCAACTTCCTGTTGATTATAGGTATAGAAGTATTTTATAAAATGTAGGTCTAAGTCAGACCTACATAGAGGTTTTTGTTTCATGTCTCTACGACATTCCTAACGGAAGTTACAAGCAGTCTGTTTTTTGTCCCTTCCTAGGGGGCGCTAGCGCGCAATTTTCATTTTTGGGGTTTGGTTGCTTAATAAGTTGGTCTGCCGCTCCATACCGACGTGTGTGTCAAATTTGGGGAGTTTTGAAGCATGTTAAGGGGGTCAAATTACAGATTGGCGTTTCTGGATGTTGTTGGTAAATGGTTTTCGCTTGGCATAGTATAGCTTTAACTTGCACTTTGAAGCATTTTAAGGGGGCCAAATATCAGTTCAAAGAGGCAAAAAATGCATTTTTTGCAAATATTTTGTTTTGAAGGGGTTTTTGCCAACTTCCTGTTGATTTTAGGTATAGAAGTATTTTATGAAATGTAGGTCTAAGTCAGACCTACATAGAGGTTTTTGTTTCATGTCTCTACGACATTCCTAACGGAAGTTACAAGCAGTTTTTTCTGGGTTTTTTCCTAGGGGGCGCTGGAGCGCAATTTTGACTTTTGGGGTTTGCTTTTTTATTAGATGTCAATTTTCGGCAGTCCTGATGTGTGTGTAAAATTTGGTGAGTTTTGAATTATGTTAAGGGGGTGAAATTACAGATCAGGGATTCTGGATGTTGTTGATAAATGGCTTTCGGTCTGCATAACAGAGCTTTAACTTGCACTCTGACGCATTTTAAGGGGGTCAAATTATAGCTCAAAGAGGCAAAAAATACATTTTTTAGGAAAATTTGCACAGGGGTTTTTTGAAGGCGCGTAAAATCCAAACCGGAGCAGTAATCAAAACTTTGATCTATACTTTTAATCAGAAGTGTCCAAACTCTCTCCTGTGCGAGTTTGAAGCCGAAACGACAAACGCACTGGGAGAAGTGTCGATTTGAAAAAGGTGACGGGTTTTCACAAAACTTTTATTTTGAAGGGGCAATTTTTAACTTCCTGTTGATTTTAGCCGAAGGATGTAAATTATCGAAATGTAGGTCTAAGTCAGACCTACCTAGAAGTTTTTGTTTCATGTCTGTCCGACATTCCTACTGGAAGTTACAAGCAGTTTTGTCTGTTTTCTCTTCCTAGGAGCAGTTTTTTCTGTGTTTTATTCAAAAATTGCGCTAGAGCGCAATTTTGAGTTTTATTATTTTTTATTTTCATTAGATCGCAATTTCTGCCAGTCCTGAGGTGTGTGCCAAGTTTGGTGAGTTTTGAAGCATTTTAAGGGGGTCAAATTACAGCTCAAAGAGGCAAAAATAGCATTTTTTGCGAAAATTTTGCTTTGGAGGCGTTTTTGCCAACTTCCTGTTGATTTTAGGTATAGAACATTTTTATTGGAAATGTTCATCCAAGTCAGACCTACATATAGGTTTTTGTTTCAAGTCTCTACGACATTCCTAATGGAAGTTACAAGCAGTCCGTTTTTTGTTTCTTCCTAGGGGGCGCTAGCGCGCAATTTTGATTTTTAGTGCTCGGTTTTTTTATTAGATGGCAATTTTCGCAGATCCTGATGTGTGTGTCAAATATGGTGAGTTTTGAAGCATGTTAAGTGGGTCAAATTTCAGCTGGAAACGGCGGCGGAATAATAAAGAATAATAATAAAACGCAGCAGATTCAATAGGGTCCTTGCATGGCAAAGGACATGGATGTCCTTTGCCATTGCAGGGCGGACCCTAATAATAAGAAACGTTACAGATTCAATAGGGTCCTTGCATGGCAAAGGACATGGATGTCCTTTGCCATTGCAGGGCGGACCCTAATAATAAGAAACGTTACAGATTCAATAGGGTCCTTGCCTTAGCAAAGGACATGGATGTCCTTTGCTGGCAGGGCGGACCCTAAAAATAAATAAAATACGTAGAAAAAAATAAAATGGATTAAAATCACACAACTTTCATGCTGGTTTAAAAGCCAAGGAGTATAAATGTTTTAAGACATGATTTAAAGCTCATTAAAATGGGAGCCTTCCGATTAAGGAATTATTTATCACCTATTGTAGTGGCATAAAACACTGAAAGTGATTGTTCCTATAACCCCTTTGTTTTCAAATGTTTGTTCCACTTGAGGCGCGGGCATCTTGCCTGACTCACACCTTTTACACAGCCTTCCTTGTCACGTATTCTTCCTTTTCCCGCTTTCCCTCCACTAATTCAAGCTTATCCAGCAGCGATATTGAAGATTGTTTTATTTACAATAATTAAGGAACAGAATATTCGGGAAACAAAATAAATAGTAGCTTATATAAAGCCGAGGTCTACAGACAGGTGAGGTCTACAGACAGGTGAGGTCAAAGACGGTATGCTGGTGCCCGACTGCCAATCACGCGCCCAGCGCGCTCCTGCCCCTTATAGGCCTGCGAGGGAACTTTTCACCACCTGTAAAGGGTGCACACTGACATACACGCATGAATCACTCAAAAACAATAAAATAAACATAAATTCAAGTATGGCCCTCTATTTGGCTCCTACACCTATTTTATAGAGTACATATTTTTTTATTTCTATTATTGTAAAATTTATCTACCAACTTTATTAACTTCACCATAACAAAAATGGTAAATGGTTGTACTTGTATAGCGCTTTTTCTACCTTTTTTAAGGAACTCAAAGCGCTTTGACACTACTTCCACATTCACCGATTCACACACACATTCACACACTGATGGCAGGAGCTGCCATGCAAGGCGCTAACCAGGACCCGTCAGGAGCAAGGGTGAAGTGTCTTGCTCAGGACACAACGGACGTGACACGGATGGTAGAAGGTGGGGATTGAACCAGTAACCCTCGGTTTGCTGGCACGGCCACTCTCCCAAATGTGCCATGCCGTCCCCACACATAACACATCTGTATCCTTTTTTTAACAAAAAAATGGTTAAACTGGTACATTTTAAACGCAAAAAGTAAACAACCGCTTATTCCCTTTCGGGGTCGCGGGGGGCGCTGGCGCCTATCTCAGCTACAATCGAGTCTTAACACTAAAACTACCAGGATTTTTCTGCCTACCTAGAAGTACCAGAGAGGGGTCATTTGACCCGGCGGCTTTTACCGAATACACTAATCACTCATTTTGTTATGGTGATGAGGCTGTTAGGGGTGAGGGGTGAGGGGGTGAGGGGGTCACACCTTACAGTGGTAACAGCCACGACAAAACAGGGACAGACAGCTTCTCCCCAAGGGCTGTCAGCCTCCAAAATCCATCCATCCATCCATCCATTTTCTACCGCTTATTCCCTTTCGGGGTCGTGGGGGGCGCTGGCGCCTATCTCAGCTACAATCGAGTCTTAACACAAAAACTACCAGGATTTTTCTGCCTACCTAGAAGTACCAGAGAGGGGTCATTTGACCCGGCGGCTTTTACCGAATACACTAATCACTCATTTTGTTATGGTAATGAGGCTGTTAGGGGCTGTGTGTGGGGTGAGGGGTGAGGGGTGAGGGGGGTCACACCTTACAGTGGTAACAGCCAAGACAAACAGGGACAGACAGCTTCTTCCCAAGGGCTGTCAGCCTCCAAAATCCATCCATCTATTCATCCATTTTCTACCGCTTATTCCCTTTCAGGGTCGCGGGGGGCGCTGGCGCCTATCTCAGCGACAATCGGGCGGAAGGTGGGGTACACCCTGGACAAGTCGCCACCTCATCGCAGGGCCAACACAGATAGACAGACAACATTCACACTCACATTCACACACTAGGGACCATTTAGTGTTGCCAATCAACCTATCCCCAGGTGCATGCCTCCAAAATCACCACAGGTCTAGCTCCATCCTATCTTGCCGATTGTATTGTACCGCAAGAAATCTGCGTTCAAAAGACTCCGGCTTATTAGTGATTCCTAGAGCCCAAAAAAAGTCTGCGGGCTATAGAGCGTTTTCCGTTCAGGCTCCAGTACTCTGGAATGCCCTCCCGGTAACAGTTCGAGATGCTACCTCAGTAGAAGCATTTAAGTCTCACCTTAAAACTCATCTGTATACTCTAGCCTTTAACTAGACCTCCTTTTTAGACCAGTTGATCTGCCGCTTCTTTTCTTTCTCCTATGTCCCCCCCCTCCCTTGTGGAGGGGGTCCGGTCCGATGACCATGGATGAAGTACT
This sequence comes from Nerophis ophidion, assembly GCF_033978795.1. Classification (NCBI taxonomy): domain Eukaryota; kingdom Metazoa; phylum Chordata; class Actinopteri; order Syngnathiformes; family Syngnathidae; genus Nerophis; species Nerophis ophidion. The sequence continues at coordinate 46,121,954 of NC_084628.1, forward strand.
GGCTGTCCAGAGTCGAGACCCAGGATGGACCGCTCGTCGGGACCCAGGATGGACCGCTCGCCTGTATCGGTTGGGGACATCTCTACGCTGCTGATCCGCTTGAGATGGTTTCCTGTGGACGGGACTCTCGCTGCTGTCTTGGAGCCACTATGGATTGAACTTTCACAGTATCATGTTAGACCCGCTCGACATCCATTGCTTTCGGTCCCCTAGAGGGGGGGGGGTTGCCCACATCTGAGGTCCTCTCCAAGGTTTCTCATAGTCAGCATTGTCACTGGCGTCCCACTGGATGTGAATTCTCCCTGCCCACTGGGTGTGAGTTTTCCTTGCCCTTTTGTGGGTTCTTCCGAGGATGTTGTAGTCGTAATGATTTGTGCAGTCCTTTGAGACATTTGTGATTTGGGGCTATATAAATAAACATTGATGGATTGATTGAGGTAAATAGCAACTTGCATGAAGATATCAGCGGCAAAGACAGATAGCACAGTTTGGCGGACAGTGTGTTTTGATTGATTTATTGATTGATACTTTTATTAGTAGATTGCACAGTTCAGTACATATTCCGTACAATTGACCCCTAAATGGTAACACCCCAATAAGTTTTTCAACTTGTTTGAGTCGGGGTCCACGTTAATCAATTCATGGTACAAATATATACTATCAGCATAATACAGTCATCACACAAGTTAATCATCATAGTATATACATTGAATTATTTACATTATTTACAATCCGGGGGGTGGGATGAGGAGCTTTGGTTGATATCAGTACTTCAGTCATCAACAATTGCAGCAACAGAGAAATGTGGACATTGAAACAGTGTAGGTGTGACTTAGTAGGATATGTACAGCCAGCAGAGAACATAGTGAGTTCACATAGCATAAGAACAAGTATATACATTAGAAGTACATTTGAGTTGTTTATAATCCGGGGAGATGGGATGTGAATGGAGGAGGGTATTAGTAAAGTGTTGAAGTTGCCTGGAGGTGTTGTTTTAGAGCGGTTTTGAAGGAATATAGAGATGGACTTATTTTTACACCTGTTGGGAGTGCATTCCACATTGATGTGGCATAGAAAGAGAATGAGTTAAGACCTTTGTTAGATCGGAATCTGGGTTTAACGTGGTTTGTGGAGCTCCCCCTGGTGTTGTGGTTACGGCGGTCATTTACGTTAAGGAAGTAGTTTGACATGTACTTCGGGATCAAGGAGGTGTAGCGGATTTTATAGACCAGGCTCAGTGCAAGTTGTTTTACTCTGTCCTCCACCCTGAGCCAGCCCACTTTGGAGAAGTGGGTTGGATTGAGGTGTGATCTGGGGTGGAGGTCTAAAAGTAACCGGATTAGCTTATTCTGGGATGTTTGGAGTCTAGATTTGAGGGTTTTGGAGGTGCTGGGGTACCAGGAGGTGCAAGCGTAATCGAAGAAGGGTTGAATGAGAGTTCCCGTTACAGTTTTTCTCCATTGGTTTGGCTCATTGCTTGAAACTGAGATGTCATTCTCAAAACTAATTTGCAGTTCCTCAGAACAGAATGGCATTTATCATTGCTTTCATCCAATTTCAAATGCTTTTGTACACGCCTCAATCATTTAGTACACCCTTGCAAACGGCTATGTACAAGTATCCTACACTTAACACAATCAACTTACATTTAGTACAATTTTCAAATGAATGTACCTTGCTGATCTATTCTCAGTGTAATGGTTGTCCTGAAAACATTTCAGCACATTTTCTTCATATAAGTCGTCATATGCAGAATAGTCAGCTCAATTTTCAAGATAGTGTTCGGGAATTGGGATAAAATATTTTGGAACGTTTTGGAAGATGTCATATCAAAATTATGATAATCAGGTTAGTATATTTGTGTTTTGACAAGAACAAGAAAGTTTGATCATATTACGCCTGTACTGTATATACCTTTACATACATATATACCTATACTGGCTCACCTGCCCTGGCTTCCTGTGCACTTAAGATGTGACTTTAAGGTTTTACTACTTACGTATAAAATACTACACGGTCTAGCTCCATCCTATCTTGCCGATTGTATTGTACCATATGTCCCGGCAAGAAATCTGCCTTCAAAGGACTCCGGCTTATTAGTGATTCCCAAAGCCCAAAAAAAGTCTGCGGGCTATAGAGCGTTTTCCCTTCGGGCTCCAGTACTCTGGAATGCCCTCCCGGTAACAGTTCGAGATGCCACCTCAGTAGAAGCATTTAAGTCTCACCTTAAAACTCATCTGTATACTCTAGCCTTTAAATAGACCTCCTTTTTAGACCAGTTGATCTGCCGCTTCTTTTCTTTCTCCTATGTACTCCCTCCCTTGTGGAGGGGGTCCGGTCCGATGACCATGGATGAAGTACTGACTGTCCAGAGTCGAGACCCAGGATGGACCGCTCGTCAAGACCCAGGATGGACCGCTCGCCTGTATCGGTTGGGGACATCTCTACGCTGCTGATCCGCTTGAGATGGTTTCCTGTGGACGGGACTCTCGCTGCTGTCTTGGAGCCACTATGGATTGAACTTTCACAGTATCATGTTAGACCCGCTCGACATCCATTGCTTTCGGTCCCCTAGAGGGGGGGGGGTTGCCCACATCTGAGGTCCTCTCCAAGGTTTCTCATAGTCAGCATTGTCACTGGCGTCCCACTGGATGTGAATTCTCCCTGCCCACTGGGTGTGAGTTTTCCTTGCCCTTTTGTGGGTTCTTCCGAGGATGTTGTAGTCGTAATGATTTGTGCAGTCCTTTGAGACATTTGTGATTTGGGGCTATATAAATAAACATTGATTGATTGATTGATTGATTGATATATAACATGTCTCGTCAAAAGTCTCTAGTAATGAATGTTAACGTAAGCCATCAAAACAACGCAAGAGCAAAGTGTCCAATTATGCGCCTGAAGTATGGAGCCTGGCACATGTTGTTTGCAATTGTAACATTCATGGAGACTGACGGAGACTGCGAAAATGCCTGAAACGTGAACGCGCATTCATTAGGGCATGCGCAAGACTAGAATAGCCAGCGTTTTGTGTGTAAACAAGCGAGTTGCCGTGCAGTTTGCAGCAGGAGCATGCCCAGTGCGAAATTATCAGCAGACCTATGTAAGCGTCAATATATACCTTGATGGTGCAGAAAAAAGACCATCTATTTTTTTAACCGATTTCCGAACTCTAAATGGGTGAATTTTGGCGAATTAAACGCCTTTCTGTTTATCGCGCTGGAAGCGATGCCGTCAGAATGTGACGTCGCCGAGGTAACACACCCGCCATTTTCATTTTCAACACATTACAAACACCGGGTCTCAGCTCTGTTATTTTCAGTTTTTTTGACTATTTTTTGGAACCTTGGAGACATCATGCCTGGTGGGTGTGTTGTCGGAGGGTGTAACAACACTAACAGGGAGGGATTCAAGTTGCACCACTGGCAAGAAATATGCCGCCAGACCCTCATTGAATGTGCCAGAGTGTCTGCACATTTGACCGGCGATGCTAAGACAGACATGGCACAGAGATGTATGGATAACCTGCAGATGCATTTGCAACCATTAAGTCAACAAAATCACAAAGGTGAGTTTTGTTGATGTTGACTTATGTGCTAATCAGACATATTTGGTCGCGGCGTGACTGCCAGTTAATAAATGCTAACATGCTACGCTAATTGATGCTAACATGCTATTTACCGGCGGTGCTAAAGCAGACATGGCACAGAGATGTATGGATAACCTGCAGATGCATTTGTAACGATAGTCAACCAAATCACAAAGGTGAGTTTTGTTGATGTTGACTGCCAGCTAATCGATGCTAACATGCTACGCTAATCGATGCTAACATGCTATTTACCGGCGATGCTAAGACAGACATGGCACAGAGATGTATGGATAACCTGCAGATGCATTTGCAACTATATTACGTTTCCTTCCACCCACATTTAATGCGAAACAAACACTTACCAATCGACGGATTTAAGTTGCTCCAGTGTCAAAAGATGCGAAAGTCCTGATCGTTAGGTCCGCACATTTTACCGGCGATGCTAACGCAGCTATTCGGCCATGCTATGGCTATGAATAGCGTCGATAGCTATTAGTTTTTTCTTCAATACTTTCATACTCCAACCATCCGTTTCAATACATGCGTAATCTGTTGAATCGCTTAAGTCGCTGAAATCCGAGTCTAAATCCGAGCTAATGTCGCTATATCTTGCTGTGGTATTCCCATTGTTTGTTCACATTGGCAGCACTGTGTGACGTCACAGGGAAATGGATAGTGGTTTCGAAGATAGCGAAAATAAGGCACTTTAAAGCTTTATTTAGGGATATTCCGAGACCGGTAAAATTTTGAAAAAAACTTCAAAAAATACAACAAACCACTGGGAACTGATTTTTATAGTTTTTAACCCTTTTGAAATTGTGATAATGTTCCCCTTTAAAGGCCTACTGAAAGCCACTACTAGCGACCACGCAGTCTGATAGTTTATATATCAATGATGAAATATTTGTTGCGATCCGCTACTTGGATCACCACAAATTATTGTTTATACTTCCAGTTGTTGTATCACTCCGTCGTTCTACCCTCTTACTTCCTGTTTAGTCGGTCACCATGGTTGCTCATTGATCCCACCTGCTAATCACCGTCTCTGCACACCTGTCACTTTTGATTACTTCCCTATTTAAGCCCGTCCCTTTTCATTATTCTTTCTGGGTTCATGATTTGCTTTTCACGCCTGCAATACTTTCATGTATGTATATTCCCGCTAAGCTTTTCACGCTAGCCATTGTTCATTCCAGTTCTCATGCTGAAGGTTTTGTTTTCTCTTTTGTGCCTACGGGTCAGTTTAGTTTGCATTTTAAATAGACCTCCTTTTTAGACCAGTTGATCTGCCGCTTCTTTTATTTCTCCTATGTCCCCCCCTCCCTTGTGGAGGGGGTCCGGTCCGATGACCATGGATGAAGTACTGGCTGTCCAGAGTCGAGACCCAGGATGGACCGCTCGTCGGGACCCAGGATGGACCGCTCGCCTGTATCTGTTGGGGACATCTCTACGCTGCTGATCCGCTTGAGATGGTTTCCTGTGGACGGGACTCTGGCTGCTGTCTTGGATCCGCTTGAACTGAACTCTCGCGGCTGTGTTGGAGCCACTATGGAATGAACTTTCACAGTATCATGTTAGACCCGCTCGACATCCATTGCTTTCGGTCCCCTAGAGGGGGGAGGGGTTGCCCACATCTGAAGTCCTCTCCAAGGTTTCTCATAGTCAGCATTGTCACTGGCGTCCCACTGGATGTGAATTCTCTCTGCCCACTGGGTGTGAGTTTTCCTTACCCTTTTGTGGGTTCTTCCGAGGATGTTGTAGTCGTAATGATTTGTGCAGTCCTTTGAGACATTTGTGATTTGGGGCTATATAAATAAACATTGATTGATTGATTGATTGATTTTGTATCACCTAGTTCTCATACTAGCGTCTTTGGTTTCTTTTTGTTAGCTCCAGTGTTTTGTTTCTTAGATCATTGTTGTAGAATAAATCTGTTAAAACTTACCTTTGCTGTGTTCAATTTTGACGCATCCTCGAGGGAATCGAACCCGGTACCACGATGCCACACAGGCGTAACAATATCAACATTGCAACACATGCCAATACGGCCTTTTTAGTTTACTAAATAGCAATTTAAAATTTCGCGCAAAGTATCTTGTTGAAAACGTTGCGGTATGATGATGGGTGAGCATTAGGTCACAGATTGTAGCGGACATTTTGTGCTTGCCCCGATCCCAGCTATAAGTCGTCTTTAATCGCATAATTACACAGCATTATGGACATCAATGTTGCTGAATCTTTTGCAATTTGTTTAATTAATAATGGAGACGTCAAAGAAGAAAGATGTAGGTGGGAAGCGGTGTATTGCGGCCGCCTTTAGCAACACAAACACAGCCGGTGTTTCCTTGTTTACATTCCCGAAAGATGCCGTGAAGCTTTACTATGGAACAGAGCGGTCAAGCGAACATGGTTCCCTACCACACGTCAACCGGCAGGTTTCTGTGAGAAAATGGTGGTAATAAGTGGGCTCTTACCGTAGACATGAGCGGAGAGCTTGCGTCGTTCCTCGTGCACCTGTCAAAAGAGGCAGCTGCGGACTATCTTGCCTCCACTGACCGGCCGCCCCCGAACGTGGGATGCTTCTACCGTGGAGGAAGGGGAAACCCAACGGCTACCCATTTCGCCTCATCGAGAAACGTGGCTTCCCTCAGAGACACAGGCGGTCACCAAACCCTCCGACTTTCAGGTACGACCATATAATCTCACTAAAACACTAGTAACACAATAAGCACATAAGGGATTTCCCAGAATTATCCTAGTAAATCCGTCTAATAACGGTATAGCTCGGTTGGTAGAGGGTTGCAGGTTCGATTCCTGCTTGTGCCATCCTAGTTATGGCCGTTGTGTCCTTGGGCAAGACACTTTACCCACCTGCTCCCAGTGCCACCCACACTGGTTTAAATGTAAGTTAAATATTGGGTTTCACTATGTCAAGCGCTTTGAGTCACTAGAGAAAAGCGCTATATAAATATAATTCACTTCACTTCACTTCACATCTGAATCGCTCTGCCGTCTAGTTTTTTTCTAGTCCTTCACTCTCACTTTCCTCATCCACGAATCTTTCATCCTCGCTCAAATTAATGGGGAAATCGTCGCTTTCTCGGTCCGAATCGCTCTCGCTGCTGGTGGCCATGATTGTAAACAATGTTCAGGTGTGAGGAGCTCCACAACCCGTGACGTCTGCTACTTCCGGTACAGGCAAGGCTTTTTTATTAGCGACCAAAAGTTGCGAACTTTATCGTGGATGATCTCTACTAAATCCTTAGAGCAAAAATATGGCAATATCGCGAAATGATCAAGTATGACACATAGAATGGACCTGCTATCCCCGTTTGAAAAAGAAAATCTCATTTCAGTAGGCCTTTAATTACCAAGTCAAAAAGGTGAAGATGCTATTTAATTGTTATTTAATATGATAGACCAGCTCAGTGGCCTAGTGGTTAGAGTGTCCGCCCTGAGATCGGTTGTGACTTCAAACCCGGGCCGAGTCATACCAAAGACTATAAAAATGGGACCCGCTACCTCCCTGCTTGGCACTCAGCATCAAGGGTGGGAAATGGGGCTTAATTAACCATTAATGATTTTGGGGCGTGGCCACCGCTGCTGCTCACTGCTCCCCTCACCTCCCAGGGGGTGAGGGTGATGGGCCAAATGCAGAGGATAATCTCACCACACCTAGTACTTTAACTTGTTATTATTACTGGTGAATATTGCACAGCTGGCATCATGTTGTACTTCTTTAGACGACAAATGTCTATGTCTAACTATGTCCAACGCTTCCAGAAGGGAAATCAAAATAAGAGAGAGGCTTCGCTAAACATCTTAAAATAAGCCACTGCCAACTACCCATCAGACAGATACAGTTGTGGATAGTTTAAATTTGATCATTTCAGCAAAAAATACAACTTTGCATGATCCATCCATCCATCTTCTTCCGCTTATCCGAGGTCGGGTCGCGGGGGCAGCAGCCTAAGTAAGAAAACCCAGACTTCCCTCTCCCCAGCCAATTCCTCTAGCTCTTCCCGGAAGATCCCGAGGCGTTCCCAGGCCAGCCGGGAGACATAGTCTTCCCAACGTGTCCTGGGTCTTCCCCGTGGCCTCCTACCGGTCGGACGTGCCCTAAACACCTCCCTAGGGAGGCGTTCGGGTGGCATCCTGACCAGAAGCCCGAACCACGGCATGATGTTGCTGGTAAAATGTGACTGCCATTGCTAGCACTGGAGCTTCCATCCATCCATTTACTACCGCTTGTCCCTTTTGAGGTAGCACTGGAGCTTGTCGTCGCTAATGTCTGCATTCCTTTCTAATCAAGGCTACGCTTTGACCTTTTTATACTTTTAACAGCTTTACATTACTGGAGAAAAGTATTCATTATGAGACTATGTTTACACTGCAGGCCAAAGTGGACCAAATCACATTATTTAGAAATCTGATTTTTTTTTTCCAGGTGACTGTAAAATGTGATCTTAATCAGACTACAGTATAGAGGCACACTAATTACATATACATATACATATATATACACATATATATATATATATATATATATATATATATATATATATATATATATATGTGTGTATATATATATATATATATATATACACACACATACATACACACAGTTTTGATGCCTTCAGTGACAATCTACAATGTAAATAGTCGTGAAAATACAGAAAACGCATATATATATATATATATATATATATATTATTTTTTTTTCCCTCCCAGGGGGTCAAATTTCGCCACACCTAGTGTGTGTGTGTGACAATATATATATATATATATATATATATATATATATTGTCACACACACACAAACACACACTGGGTTCCAGGTTTGATCCCCGCTTCCGCCATCCTAGTCACTGCCGTTGTGTCCTTGGGCAAGACACTTTACCCACCTGCTCCCAGTGCCACCCACACTGCTTTAAATCAAACTTAGATATTGGGTTTTCACTATGTAAATCGCTTTGAGTCACTAGAGAAAACCGCTATATAATATAATGGGGAAATTGTCGTTTTCTCGGTCCGAATAGCTGTTTTTGTTGGAGGCTCCCATTAAAATCAATGTGAATGTATGAGGAGCCATCACACGAGTGAGGTCATCGTCCCTGCTTTTCTCCAAATGCAAACTTTATCCTCGATGCCATCCATCCATCCATCCATCCATCCCTCATCTTCCGCTTATCCGAGGTCGGGTCGCGGGGGCAACAGCCTAAGCAGGTAAACCCAGACTTCCCTCTCCCCAGCCACTTCGTCTAGCTCTTCCCGGGGGATCCCGAGGCGTTCCCAGGCCAGCCGGGAGACATAGTCTTCCCAACGTGTCCTGGGTCTTCCCCGTGGCCTCCTACCGGTTGGACGTGCCCTAAACACCTCCCTGGGGAGGCGTTCGGGTGGCATCCTGACCAGATGCCCGAACCACCTCATCTGGCTCCTCTCCATGTGGAGGAGCAGCGGCTTTACTTTGAGTTCCTCCCGGATGGCAGAGCTTCTCACCCTATCTCTAAGGGAGAGACCCGCCACAGGTGAGGATGGGAACGTAGATCGACCGGTAAATTGAGAGCTTTGCCTTCCGGCTCAGCTCCTTCTTCACCACAACGGATCGATACAACGTCCGCATTACTGAAGACGGCGCGCCGATCCGCCTGTCGATCTCACGATCCATCTTTATTGTCCATGTTCTCTAGTAAATCCTTTTAGCAAACTTTATCGTCGATGTTCTCTACTAAATCCTTTCAGCAAAGTGAAGTAAAGTGAAGTGAATTATATTTATATAGCGCTTTTCTCAAGTGACTCAAGGCGCTTTACATAGTGACACCCAATATCTAAGTTACATTCAAACCAGTGGGGGTGGCACTGGGAGCAGGTGGGTAAAGTGTCTTGCCCAAGGACACAACGGCAGTAACTAGGATGGCACAAGCGGGAATCGAACCTGCAACCCACAAGTTGCTGGCACGGCCACTCTACCAACCGAGCTTGGTATATATTGCAAAAATATGGCAATATGGGGAAATGATGAAGTATGACACATAGAATGGACCTGCTATCCCCGTTTAAATAAGAACATCTCATTTCAGTAGGCCTTTAAACCAGTGTGGCTGGTCCCACAGACCCGAACACCGCACAAAACCATCCAAAGACTTTTGTGTCCACTTACCCACGCAAACCAGAAGCAGGAAAGTTGTGGGGTGGATTCCGTCCAGATGTCTGGGCATGTTCAGATCTTTCCTGGAGACTCTGGAGCTGAAGAAGATTGATCTGTTTCCCCTGGTTTCAGTCTCACAGTCAATTTGGAGCGTGTCGTCCCGCAGGATACTTCAGCACCAAGGACAGCGCCTCTCTTCCGGAGCTCACTTCCGTCTTGGAGGCTTCAAAAAAAAAAAAAAAAAATCCCAACCTTGCTTTTCTAGGCGTCTTTTAAACGTGGACTTTCACGCTAAACTCCGCCGCCACGCGTCGACTAACTTGGTTATTTCCGTCGTGAAGTTCATTTAGCGACGACCTGTGGATTCCTGGCAGCCTTCTCGTCGTCTTTCTGAGATTTGTACTCCACGCTCGACACGGGGGGGGAAACAATGATATAAATGGCGATAATTAGCTCTAAAGATACCGCTCGTTTGAAGTCAGGTCGACCTCATTTTAAAAAAAAAAAGGAGAACGTTTCCCTTGCGCGGCTTTTCCACTCTCGTCCTTTTGTTTTCAGCCCCACTTACACGCAGCAGAGCGCATGCGCAGGAGACTCCCACTGTGTAAGGCTGCTCTTCCTGTTTGTATGACGCGTGGGCTTGAAATATTTTTACACATTTCATCATTTGACCGAACAAACTGCAACCTTAATAAACTTAATATTCAATAATTGCCTCTCACATTTACTGTAATGAACATACCGTATTTCCTGGAATTGACGCCCGGGCGCTAATTAATTTAAAACCTCTTCTCACTCCGGCACTTACCAAAGGCATGTGGTAAAAGTAAGCATGCGCTAATTTATTCAAAACCTCTTCTCACTGCGGCACTTACCAGAGGCATGCGGTAAAAGTAAGCATGCGCTAATTATTTTAAAACCTCTTCTCACTCCGGCGCTTACCAGAGGCATGCGGTAAAAGTAAGCATGCACTAATTCATTGAAAACCTCACTCCTGCGCTTACCAAAGGCATGTGGTAAAAGGAAGCATGCGCTAATTGATTTAAAACCTCTTCTCACTCCGGCGCTTACCAAAGGCATGCGGTAAAAGTAAGCATGCGCTAATTATTTTAAAACCTCTTCTCACTCCGGCACTTACCAAAGGCATGCGGTAAAAGTAAGCATGCGCTAATTATTTTAAAACCTCTTCTCACTCCGGCACTTACCAAAGGCATGCGGTAAAAGTAAGCATGCGCTAATTATTTTAAAACCTCTTCTCAGTCCGGCACTTACCAAAGGCATGTGGTAAAAGTAAGCATGCGCTAATTGATTTAAAAACCTCTTCTCACTCCGGCACTTACCAGAGGCATGCGGTAAAAGTAGGCATGCAATAATTATTTTAAAACCTCTTCTCACTCCGGCGCTTACCAGAGGCATGCGGTAAAAGTAAGCATGCGCTAATTATTTTAAAACCTCTTCTCACTCTGGCACTTACCAGAGGCATGCTGTAAAAGTAAGCATGCGCTAATTAATTTAAAACCTCACTCCGGCACTTACCAAAGGCATGCGGTAAAAGTAATTATGCGCTAATTTTTTTTAAACCTCTTCTCACTCCGGCACTTACCAGAGGCATGCAGTAAAAGTAAGCATGCGCTAATTAATTTAAAACCTCTTCTCACTCCGGCGCTTACCAAAGGCATGCGGTAAAAGTAAGCATGCGCTAATTATTTTAAAACCTATTCTCAATCCGGCACTTACCAGAGGCATGTGGTAAAAGTAAGCATGCGCTAATTATTTTAAAACCTCTTCTCACTCAGGCACTTACCAGAGGCATGCGGTAAAAGTAAGCATGCGCTAATTTAAAACCTATTCTCACTCCTGCGTTTACCAGAGGCATGCGGTAAAAGTAAGCATGCACTAATTTATTTAAAACGCCTTCTCACTCCGGCGCTTACCAAAGGCATGCGGTAAAAGTAAGCATGCGCTAATTATTTTAAAACCTCCTCTCACTCTGGCACTTACCAGAAGCATGCGGTAAAAGTAAGCATGCGCTAATTAATTTAAAAACCTCTTCTCAGTCCGGCACTTACCAAAGGCAGTAAAAATTTGAGTGTGATGTAAGCTTGGACATTAAATCCTACTAATTAGCTCCAAATCTTCTTCCCTTTATGCGATTTCAAATAACTGGTATGAAATCAGCCTCCTCCATTTTGAAAATAATGACAGGGGAAGTGTCACTCGTGACATCACAAGTTAGACCCGGCGGTAATACTAAGCATGTGCTAATTATTTTGCGAAGCGCTACTTCTTGGGTACTGATTAATGCGAAGGGCTACCAGTTTGATACACACTTTAAAAAATGCCAGAAATAACCAATTTGCTCAATTTACCTTTAATAAATAAATCTATATATATATAAAAAATGGGTATTTCTGTCTGTCATTCCGTCGTACATTTTTTTTCCTTCTACGGAATGTTTTTTGTAGAGAATAAATGTAGAAAAAAACACTTAATTGAACGGTTTAAAAGGAGAGAAAACAGGAAAAAACTGAAAATTTAATTTTGAAACATAGTTTATCTTCAATTTCGACTGTTTAGAATTCAAAATTCAACCGAAAAAAATGAAGAGAAAAACTAGCTAAATCGAATCTTTTTGAAAAAATTTTTAAAAATAATTTATGGAACATCATTAGTAATTTTTCCTGATTAATATTAATTTTAGAATTTTGATGACATGCTTTAAATAGGTTATAATCCAATCTGCACTTTGTTAGAATATATAACAAATTGGACCAAAAAAGACAAATCATTATTTCTTCTAAATTTTCCAGAACAAAACTTTTAAAAGATATTCAAAAGACTTTGAAATAAGATTTAAATTTGATGGTAAAGATTTTCTAGATTTGCCAGAATATTTTTGGGGGGAATTTCAATCATAATAAGTTTGAAAAACATTTCGCAAATATTCTTCGTTAAAAAAACAGAAGCTAAAATGAAAAATTTTACTAAAATGTATTCATTATTCTTTACAAACAGCTTTAACACTGTTACAAATATGCGCCACACTGTGAACTCACACCAAACAAGAATCGCAAACACAGTTCGGGAGAACATCTGCACTGTAACATAAACATAACAGAACAAATACCCAGAACCCCTTGCAGCACTAACTCCTTTGGGACTCTACAATATATGTTGATATTTACCTCAGAAGGCTGCAAATAGAAAAGAGGCATTAAATTTGTATTTAAATTTCATTTGATATGCCATTGATATGTTTTAATTATTAATATTTGAAACTCAATTCTGCATGTCACTATAATGTTATATAAGCCTTGCTTGTTCAATATTCAATGCAAAACTTGTTTGGGTCCCTATTAAAAGGTTCATTTGTTCAACCTTGGCCCGCGGCTTTGTTCAGTTTTACATTTTGGCCCACTCTGTATTTGAGTTTGACACCCCTGCTCTAGAACCATAGGTTCCCTACCCCTGCACTATGGGCTTATAAACACACACACATCCACAAAAAAAATATATATACGCCAGTCCCCCAATCCAACGCCCTCGACGCAAATCCCGTAGGGGTGATGGATGGTCAGCGCCTGAGAGCTGCGGCTTACCACCATGACCTTGAACTACCTTCCCTCTGTTGCTAGATATCTCGAGATGCATGTTGTAATATGTATATTACACTTCTCATTCCTGCTGCTTCTTCTCTGCTGCGGGCGAAAAACTTTCTTAAATCCATCTAGGAGTTACAGTTTGAGTCAAATCAAAATCCATCCATCCATCCATTTTACCGCTTATTCCCTTTCGGGGTCGCGGGGGGTGATGGCGCCTATCTCAGCTACAATCGGGCGGAAGGCGGGGTACACCCTGGACAAGTCGCCATGTCATCGCAGGGCCAACACAGATAGACAGACAACATTCACACTCACATTCACACACTAGGGCCAATTTAGTGTTGCCAATCAACAAAATCAAAATAATGTAATCAACAAATTGTTGTTGGCTAACGTTACCTACCTCACGCAGTGATTGTGTTTTTTACTCATCCTTCCCCAGTGTTTACCTTTTTCCCATCTTTTACGGGGTCGCCATAAGCATTCTTGTTCTGTAACCCTGTACACTGTTTGTTTGTCTCATCTTGAACAGGTTTGTGCTGAAAACAAAGTTCCGTTGTACTTGTTGCAATGACATTAAAGACCTACCTAAGCAGACATATTAGAACAGGGGTGCCCATTACGTCGATCGCGAGCTACCAGTCGACCGCGGGGGGTGTGTCAGTCGATCTCCAGCCAGGCTTTTAAAAAAAATAGACCTAAAAATGAGTGATCATCAATCTTCACCAAGACGTCACTTAAATGACATTCACGGTACCGGAGGGTCTTGTGAGATGACGCTGGCTGCTGCAAGATCATTATTATGAAAATATGACCGAGAGGAAGGCCAGAAACACTTTTTATTTCAACAGACTCTCGCGCCGTACCTTCCGTCAAAACTCTAAAGGCCGACTGCACATTTCCTATCTTCACAATAAAAGCCCTGCTTCATGCTGCCTGCGCTAACTAAATACAGAGTCTCGGAAAACTGGCGTGCACAAGTGATCCCTCAGAAAGCTGGCGTGCACATCACTTGTGCACGCCAGCTTTCCGAGACTCTTATTTTGTTAGCGCAGGCAGCATGAAGCAGGGCTTTTATTGTGAAGATAGGAAATGTGCAGTCGGCCTTTAGAGTTTTGACGGAAGTCTGTTGAAATAAAAAGTGTTTCTGGCCTTCCTCTCTGTCATTTTTTCATAATAATGAACTGGCAGCAGCCAGCGTCATCTCACAAGACCCTCGGGTGCCGTGAATGTCAATCAAGCAAGCTACGGAATTTGCCGCCAATGTTTTTCTTGTAAAGTGTATGGAAGCTGGATGAATTAGATGCCAAAAACCAACCACTTTCATGTGGTATTGTACAGAAAGGACAACTTTTTTTCTCTTCCATTTGAAAATGTGGGCGTTATCATCATTACTGTCTGATTCCAATCAATGCAAGTCATTAGAATCAGGTAATACACCAACTTATATTCTTGTCTTTGTGAAAGAAAGACATCTATATGTGTTACACATGCTTGTATTATCATTAAACACATTTAACTTGTTTACAAAAATGTCTCTTTCATAAATAAATAAATAAATATAAATGATATATATAAATGAGGTAGATCCCCTCGAGTTGGTCGATTGAAAAGTAGCTCGCCTGCAGAAAAAGTGTGGGCACCCCTGGATTAGAACTTACAGCTTTCTAAGTTAAACTCTCAGAAAAGTAGAAACTGCTTTGAAGGTGAGGACCTTAAACGTGCCCAAATGCCCTCCTGTGTTGAATCATCAGCAGCACTAAACATGGCAGCCACATCCTGGAGATGGGGGATCCATAGCAACAGTGATGCAGTGATGCCATGGCGACCAAAAGGAGCGAATATTACTCACATGTGACGAAAGCGCTCTCACACAGCAAGTCGAGGCTTTGACTTTGGAGGGCTGAACATGCTGTGAAGCTTAGCAGGTGTGTGTTTGTGTCGAGAAGAAGAGGTCGCCAAGATTTTTGAAACCAAGAGCTACTTCTTGGGTACTGATTAATGCCAAGGGCTACCAGTTTGATACACACTTAAATAAATTGCCAGAAATAGCCAATTTGCTCAATTTACCTTTAATAAATAAATCTATATATATATAAAAAACGGGTATTTCTGTCTGTCATTCCGTCGTACATTTTTTTCCCTTTATGGAAGGTTTGTTGTAGAGAATAAATGATGAAAAAAACACTTAATTGAATGGTTTAAGAGGAGAAAACACGAAAAATATGAAAATTTAATTTTGAAACAAAGTTTATTTTCAATTGAGACCCTTTATAATTCCAAATTCAACCGAAAAAAAACTGAAGAGAAAAAATAGCTAATTCGAATCTTTTTGGAAAAATTAAAAAAAATAATTTATGGAACATCATTAGTAATTTTTCCTGATTAGGTTAATTTTTAGAATTTTGATGACATGTTTTAAATAGGTTAAAATCCAATCTGCATTTTGTTAGAGTATATAACAAATTGGACCAAACTGTATTTCTGACAAATCATTATTTCTTCTAGATTCTACAGAACAAAAATTTTACAATAAATTCAAAACACTTTGAAATAAGATTTCAATTTGATTCTACAGATTTTTTAGATTTGCCAGAATAATTTTTTTGAATTTTAATCATAATAAGTTTGAAGAAATATTTGACAAATATTCTTTGTCGAAAAAACAGAAGCTAAAATGAAGAATTAAATTAAAACGTATTTATTATTCTTTACATTAAAAAAAAAATACTTGAACATTGATTTAAATTGTCAGGAAAGAAGAAGAAGGAATTTAAAAGGTAAAAAGGTATATGTGTTTAAATCATTTTTAAGGTTGTATTTTTTTTCTCTAAAATTGTCTTTCTGAAAGTTATAAGAAGCAAAGTAAAAAAAAAATACATTTATTTAAACAAGTGAAGACCAAGTCTTTAAAATATTTTCTTGGATTTTCAAATTCTTTTCGAGTTTTGTCTCTCTTAGAATTAAAAATGTCGAGCAAAGTGAGACCAGCTTGCTAGTAAATAAATACACTTTAAAAAATAGAGGCAGCTCACTGGTAAGTGCTGCTATTTGAGCTATTTTTAGAACAGGCCAGCGGGCGACTCATCTGGTCCTTACGGGCGACCTGGTGCCCGCGGGCACCGCGTTGGTGACCCCTGGACTGGAGTGTTTGCTCATGTATGTTCCGGCGTGTTCCCTTCAGCAGATTTCCAGGGATTTGGAAGGATTTCAAGATTATAACATGATTACAGCGCACATGACGGGTGGGAGTGAAATGTAAATCTGATGCTGGGATTACATATGTAGAACCTAGAAAGTCTTGATTATATACTATAAGTAAAGCATCAAGGTCAAATATTCCTCTGCATTTCATGTAATCTACACAAACCCACAAAGAACACTTAACAGCATGAGGTGTCCAGGCTGGTCCACCGGAATAACCATCACCAAGTGACCAAGTGACGACTCGATCCATTGATTGATTGATTGAGACTTTTATTAGTAGATTGCACAGAACAGTACATATTCCGTACAATTGACCACTAAATGGTAACACCCGGATAAAAATATCTGAACCCGTGACCGTTTAAAGTCAGTAGGAATATATAAAACAATGATATTAAAGAGAACCGCAGTTGCGAGCCGATGTTGAGACAAAGGAAATAAAGCAGCATTTGGATAAATACTTTCTGATTCAATCCATCAATCAATCAATGTTTATTGATATCGCCCTAATTCACAAGTGTCTCAAAAGGCTGCACAAACCACAACGACATCCTCTGTTCAGATCCCACATCAGGGCAAGGAAAAACTCAACCTTGGATAGGACCGCAGATGTGGGTGACCCCCCCCCCCCCCTCTAGGGTGATCGGTGAAATGGACGAAGAGTGGATCTAGCATAATATTGCAAGAGTCCAGTCCATAGTGGATCTAACATAATAGTGAGAGTCCAGTCCATAGTGGATCTAACATAATAGTGAGAGTCCAGTCCGTAGTGGATTTAGCATACTAGTGAGAGTCCAGTACTTAGTGGATCTAACATAATAGTGAGAGTCCAGTCCATAGTGGATCTAACATAATAGTGAGAGTCCAGTCCATAGTGGATCAAACATAATAGTGAGAGTCCAGTCCATAGTGGATCTAACATAATAGTGAGAGTCCAGTCCATAGTGGATCTAACATAATAGTGAGTCTCCAGTCCATAGTGGATCTAACATAATAGTGAGAGTCCAGTCCATAGTGGATCTAACAGAATAGTGGGAGTCCAGCCCAGAGTGGATCCAACATAATAGTGAGAGTCCAGTCCATAGTGGATCTAATATAATATTGTGAGAGTCCAGTCCATAGTGGATCTAACATAATAGTGAGAGTCCAGTCCATAGTGGATCTAACATAATAGTGAGTCTCCAGTCCATAGTGGATCTAACATAATAGTGAGAGTCCAGTCCATAGTGGTTCTAACATAATAGTGAGAGTCCAGGCCATAGTGGATCTAACATAATAGTGAGAGTCCAGTCCATAGTGGAACTTACATAATAGTGAGAGTCCAGTCCATAGTGGATCTAACATAATAGTGAGAGTCCAGTCCATAGTGGATCTAACATAATAGTGAGAGTCCAGTCCATAGTGGATATAACATAATAGTGAGAGTCCAGTACAAAGTGGATCAAACATAATAGTAAGAATCCAGTCCACAGTGGATCTAACATAATAGTGAGAGTCCAGTCCATAGTGGATCAAACATAATAGTGAGAGTCCAGTCCATAGTGGATGTAACATAATAGTAAGAGTCAAGTCCATAGTGGATCTAACATATTAGTGAGAGTCTAGTCCATAGTGGATCTTACACAATAGTGAGAGTCCAGTCCATAGTGGATCTAACATAATAGTGAGAGTCCAGTCCATAGTGGATCCAACATAATAGTGAGAGTCCAGTCCATAGTGGATCCAACATAATAGTGAGAGTCCAGTCCATAGTGGATGTAACATAATAGTAAGAGTCAAGTCCATAGTGGATCTAACATATTAGTGAGAGTCTAGTCCATAGTGGATCTAACATAATAGTGAGAGTCCAGTCCATAGTGGATCTAACATAATAGTGAGAGTCCAGTACATAGTGGATCTAACATAATAGTGTGAGTCCAGTCCATAGTGGATCTAACATAATAGTGAGAGTCCAGTCCATAGTGGATCTAACATAATAGTGTGAGTCCAGTCCATAGTGGATCTGACATAATAGTGGGAGTCCAATCCATAGTGGATCTAACATAATAGTGAGAGCTCCAGTCCATAGTGGATCTAACATAATAGTATGAGAGTCCAGTCCATAGTGGAACTTACATAATAGTGAGAGTCCAGTCCATAGTGGATCTAACATAATAGTGGGAGTCCAATCCATAGTGGATCTGGCATAATAGTGAGAGTCCAGTCCATAGTGGATCTAACATAATAGTATGAGAATCCAGTCCATAGTGGATCTAACATAATAGTGTGAGAGTCCAGTCCATAGTGGAACTTACATAATAGTGAGAGTCCAGTCCATAGTGGATCTAACATAATAGTGGGAGTCCAATCCATAGTGGATCTAGCATAATAGTGAGAGTCCAGTCCATAGTGGATCTAACATAATAGTGTGAGAATCCTGTCCATAGTGGATCCAACATAATAGTGTGAGAGTCCAGTCCATAGTGGAACTTACATAATAGTGAGAGTCCAGTCCATAGTGGATCTAACATAATAGTATGAGAATCCAGTCCATAGTGGATCCAACATAATAGTGTGAGAGTCCAGTCCATAGTGGAACTTACATAATAGTGAGAGTCCAGTCCCATTGTGGGGCCAGCAGGAGACCATCCAGATCAGCAGCCCAGAGATGTCCCCAACCGATGCACAGACAAGCGGTCCACCCCGGGTCCCGACTCTGGACAGCCAGCATTTCATCCATGGCCACCAAACCTGTGCCCCCCCTCCACGAGTTCCAGGGGGGCAGAGCAGAAAAGGAGCGGCAGATCAACTGGTCTAAAAAGGGAGTCTATTTAAAGGCTAGAGTATACAGATGAGTTTTAAGGTGAGACTTAAATGCTTCTACTGAGGTAGCATCTGGAACTGTTACCGGGAGGGCATTCCAGAGTACTGGAGCCTGAAATAAAAACGCTCTATAGCCCGCAGACATTTTTTGGGCTCTGGGAATCACTAATAACAACAACATGTGTTCATTCATAGTTTTGATGCCATCAGTGACAATCTACAATGTAAATAGTCATGAAAATAAAGAAAATGCATTGAATGAGAAGGTACTCGTCACAAGTATTTTTTTCTGTATTGTTTAAATGTTGTTCTTTTAGGGGGGGGAACATTTCAAATAGTGATGTCGCCGTTAAAGCACGGAAATATGGCACCATGTCGTTGAAGTGATTTTTCTTGTCATTTCTACCAGTGATTGTTTTTTTGAACAAAAAAACAAACAAAAGTAAAATGACTTATAATAACAAGCCAGTTTGTTGAATGGCTTTTTTTTTTTAAAAAGAAACCACTTTTTAAGAGCCAGCTACCTTCAAAGAGCCATTGATTATGTCTTCATAAAAAGTTGATGCAGAAAAGCAAACATTCAAAAGTAAATAGACGCTCCAATATACACTATATTGCCAAAAGTATTTGGACACAGGCCTTGACTCACATATGAACTTAAAGTGCCATCCCATTCCTAACCCATAGGGGTCAGTATGAGGCTGCTCCACCTTTTGCAGCTATTACAGCTTCAACTCTTCTGGGAAGGCTGTCCACAAGGATGCGGAGTGTTTTTATAGGAATTTTCCACCATTGGTGAGGTCACACACAGATATTGGTCGAGAAGGCCTCCGGTGTTCTGTCGGGTTCAGGTCAGGACTCTGTGCAGGCCAGTCAAGTTCATCCACACCAAACTCTGTCAGCCATGTCTTTAGATTCATTGGCTGATATACCAATCGGCATAGCTTGGTTGGTAGAGTGGCCGTGCCAGCAACTTGAGGGTTGCAGGTTCGATTCCCGCTTGTGCCATCCTAGTTACTGCCGTTGTGTCCTTGGGCAAGACACTTTACCCACCTGCTCCCAGTGCCACCCACACTGGTTTAAATGCAACTTAGATATTGGGTTTCACTGTGTGAAGCACTTTGAGTCACTTGAGAAAAAGCGCTATATAAATATAATTCACATTTGTCCGCGTTGGGGAAATTCATTTTCACTGCCGTACATTTCAACGATAGACATTTCACATCGCGAACAAAAATAACAAAAACACATCATACATGACATAAGCCTTTTCCCGAGGCGGGCCGTCCGGAATTTGATAGTTCTGTACCTGCGCCTGTCACACCTGTAGAATATGTTTTGTTTTTGTCATGTTTGGTCATGTTATGTTTTGGTTTTTGGACATTCACTTCTGTTTTTGCACTTCCTGGTTTGTTTTTGTTTCCATGCCAACCCATTGATTTCCACCTGGTCTCCAAGTCACGCCCCTGTCCTCAGCCCTCACACCCGTTAGTAATCATTGTCATAGTCATTATTTAAGCCATTCCATGTCTGTCCTCGTCCTGGCAACTTTACTCATGTACTTACTGACCTAGCTACGATACCTACTCTACCTGACCCTCATCTACCTTCATGCCTTGCCACGCTGTTTGTTATTCTGTCTTTACCAGGTAGGTTTTTGTGTTTTGTTTTGTGCAGAAGTTTGTATCTTTTGTTCGTTTGTATATAGTCATGCCATTGTGCTGTTTTTGTTTTGAGTATAGTCTAGTTTGTTCTCCGCCATTGTGCGCGCCCTTTGTTTTCCTGTGTTTTAAATAAATCAATATGTATTCACACTCTCGTCTGGCTCGTGCCAATCATCCTTTGCGTGGAAGAATCAATACAAACCCAAGTCCATGTGTGTCAGCGCCCTGATGGTAGTGGGATGATGTCATGGTGTAGTGGGTGAGTCATATCCTGGACTATTGTCTTTGCCAGTCGAACGTTGGACCTGTGGTTTGGATCTGAAATGTTGGGTGTGGGTAGGCCCGATGATTTTAGCTGCGTAAAGTCCTTTGAAGTTGCTGATGTTGGTCGAAAAGGCCTGGTTTTCCGTCCTATTTCATCCCAAAGGTGTTCTATCAGGTCCAGGTCAGGACTCTGTGCAGGCCAGCCAAGTTCATCCACACCAGACTCTGTCTTTATGGATCTTGCTTTGTGCACTGGTGCGCAGTCATGTTGGAAGAGGAAGGGGCCTGCTCCCACGTAGTTGGGAGCATGGAATTGTCCAAAATGTTTTAGTATCCTGGAGTATTCAAAGTTCCTTTCACTGGAACTAAGGGTCCAAGCCCAACTCCTGGAAAACAACCCCACACCATAATTCCTCCTCCACTGCATCCCACGCTTTGCATTGGACTTGGTGATGCATGGCTTAGATGCAGCCGCAAGGCCATGGAAACCCATTCCATGAAGCTCTCTGCGTATTGTACGTGGGCTAATTGGAAGGTCACATGAAGCTTGGAGCTCTGTAGCAACTGACTGTGCAGAAAGTCTTTGCACTATGAGCTTCAGCATCCACTGACCCCTCTCTGTCAGTTTACGTGGCCTACCACTTGGTGGCTGAGTTGCTGTTGTTCCCAAACTCTTCCATTTTCTTATAATAAAGCCGACCGTTGCATTTGGGATATTTAGGAGCGAGGACATTTCACGACTGGATTTGTTGCACAGGTGGCATCCTGTGACAGTTCCACGCTGGAAATCACTGAAAGGAGCCCATTCTTTTAAAAATGTTTGTAGAAACAGTCTCCATGCCGAAGTTCTTTATTTTATACACATATGGCCGGGCCTAGTGATTAGGACACCAGTTTCTGATCATCAGTTAGTGTGTGTTTTTTCTGTCTCCAACTGAAACTATGTGTCTCTGTCCGGCTGCTGCTAATAAAGGTGATTAGATAACAAATCCCAGCTGGGCTGCCGCTGCTTCGAGGCCGGTCCCTACACACCCCGCTGCGCGGCAGGCCCGCAGGCCACGCCCTCCTCCACGGGGTTATTTTCTGATGCATTTAAAAACCAATTAAAACGTATCAGCAATTAAAACATCTTATTTGGTACTGTCACATTTAAAATGGCAAAAACAGTCAAATTTAAAAAAATATAATATTTGAACTCACATTTAGTAGAACCTATTCGACGCAGTGGTACCGCTCATCGGCGGCTTATTCGAGTGGAAATGGCCGACATCGTCTCACAAGATGTAGTTTCTCTTTAAATATCCTTCTTGAAAATGGCCTTGCAAATATATATCTGCCACTTAATCGACATTTTGTTCTCTTTCTCCGCTATCCCGGTCTGGCTGAATGGATACTCACTTTGGAATGACAAGTGAGTATCCAATCCCAGTCTCAATGAGCAGTCGACACACCTGTCGCTGATGAGCTTCCGTGCCTTCTTAAGCCAGTGTAAACCTGCATTCCGGGCCAGAACATAACAACCCGTTCCCGTACACAGCATTCCTCCGTCCCTTGGTTATGAGCTGTGTGTCTCGTCTCCCCCGTGTTCCCCTCCGGTTCTCCGGCTGTCTTGCCCCTCTTGGTCTTCCGCCTCTCGCTCAATACTACCGGTAACACCCAACAGTTAATTTCAACGAATAGTCGCACACCACACATATTTTGGATTCTTTACACACTTCATTTCGTATTAACAGTCATGATCAAAAGTTTACATACACTTGTAAAGAACATAATGTCATGGTTGGTCCTGAGTTTCCAATTATACTCCTATTTTTTTTGTGATTGGAGCACATACTTGGTCGCAAAAAACATTCATGAAGTTTGGTACTTTTATGAATTTATTATGGGTCTACTGAAAATGTGACCAAATCTTGTTAATATTTGGTCGCATGTCCCTTGGCAAGTTTCGAGGCGCTTTTGGTAGCTTCTGGTTGAATTTTTGACCACTCCTCTTGACAAAATTGATGCAGTTCAGCTAAATTTCTTGATTTTCTGACATGGACTTGTTTCTTCAGCATTGTCCAAACGTTTAAGTCAGGACTTTGAAAAGGCCATTCTACAAGTTTAATTCTTGCCTGATTTAGCCATTCCTTTTACCACTTTTGACGTGCCTTTGGTGTCATTATCCTGTTGGAACACCCAACTGTGCCCAAGACCCAACCTCAGTGCTGATGATTTTAGGTAGACCTGAAGAATTTGGAGGTAATCCTCCTTTTTTCATTGTCCCATTTAAAGCACCAGTTCCATTGGCAGCAAAACAGGCCCAGAGCATAATACTACCACCAACCATGCTTGGCGGTGGGCATGGTGTTCCTGGGATTAAAGACAAACATATAGATGGGTATTGTGGCCAAACAGCTCCATTTTTGTTTCATCTGACATCACAAGGACAAAAATAAGACTTTCTGGGAGAAAGTTCTGTGGTCAGTGTAAGTCAGCTTTTGATCTGGACTGTACTGTACACTGCAGCTAATCTAGTTCATAAAGTGTGCAATGGGCACCGACACACACACACACACACACACACACACACACACACACACACCCGGCGCTAGAGTGCACGGCCAGATTCCATCAGGGGGGATTTGGCACCAGGCGGCCGACAAACACTGATAGTCAGTGAGGACTCGCTCCGTCTGACCTTCTGATTTGGCTCACAGACGCCCAGAAGGAATACTCGAACGTGTTCTAATACGGGAAGCCTGTGCACCGGCTCGCTTTTGGCCGTGCAAATGCACAGCAAAGCGCAGGTCCTGGAACATATTAGTGGGAGTCAGGGTTCTTCAGCAGAGGTGACTTGTGTAACAGGCGGTGAAAGGATGAATTATACATGGACACATGCTGGTCATCACCCATTACGACGGGGAAGTGACCGCACTCACGCACGCACGCACGCACGCACGCACGGACGGACGGACGGACGGACGGACGGACGGACGGACGGACGCACGCACGCACGCACGCACGCACGCCGCTACATTTGTGTCCAGCCGCTACATTTGTGTCCATTCATTCAACTTGATTGCCTTCATTAGTGTATGTACAGTACTTGCAGGTCCTAACTGAGAACTATCAGGACACAATGTTAGAATAATAGTACTGTACTACTACTTGCTAGACAAGACATGCACTATATTGCCAAAAATATTTGGCCACCCATCCAAATGTTGAGAATCAGGTGTCCTAATCACTTGGCCCGGTGTATAAAATCAAGCATCTGCTCCGCCGCTCGCAGTCTGTGGGACGCTCTCCCTGACCACCTGAGGGCACCACAGACTGTGAATGCTTTTAAGAAAGGCTTAAAGGCCTACTGAAAGCCACTACTACCGACCACGCAGTCTGATAGTTTATATATCAATGATGAAATATTAACATTGCAACACATGCCAATACGGCCTTTTTAGTTTACTAAATTGTAATTTTAAATTTCCCGCGAAGTATCCTGTTGATGACGCATATGTTGACGCGTGCTTGTGACGTTGGAGCGGACATTTTCTCCCAGCACCACTCACGGCTAAAAGTAGTCTGCTTTAATCGCATAATTACACAGTATTTTGGACTTCTGTGTTGCTGAATCTTTTGCAATTAGTTCAAATAATAATGGAGACGTCAAAGAAGAAAGCTGTAGGTGGGAAGCGGCGTATTGCGGCCGCCTTTAGCAACACAAAAACAGCCGGTGTTTCCTTGTTTACATTCCCGAAAGATGACGGTGAAGCTTTACTATGGAACAGAGCGGTCAAGCGAACATGGTTCCCTACCGCATGTCAACCGGCAGGTTTCGGTGAGAACATTTTGGTAATAAGTCGGCTCTTGCCGTAGACATGAGCGGAGAGCTTGCGTTGTTCCTTGTGCACCTGTCAAAGAGGCAGCTGTGGACTC
Source organism: Nerophis ophidion (assembly GCF_033978795.1). NCBI lineage: Eukaryota > Metazoa > Chordata > Actinopteri > Syngnathiformes > Syngnathidae > Nerophis > Nerophis ophidion. The sequence goes on from NC_084628.1 coordinate 46,147,145, forward strand.
TCTTGCCTCCTCTGACCGGCCACCCCCGAACGTGGGATGCTTCCAAAGAGGAGGAAGGAAAAAAAATAATAATCTCAGCCCGGCCCCAACAGCTGCCTTCGCTTCGCATCGTCGAGAAACGTGGGTTCCCTCAGAGACACTGGCGGTCACCAGACCTGTGGCCACACCCCTCCGACTTTCAGGTTGTACAGGTACGACCATATAATCTCACTAAAACACTAGTAACACAATAAGTAGATAAGGGATTTTCCAGAATTATCCTAGTAAATGTGTCTAATAACATCTGAATTGCTATGCCGTCTAGTTTTATTTTTTTTTGTTATTATTTTTTTCTCTCCAGTCGTTCACTCTCACTTTCCTCATCCACAAATCTTTCATCCTCGCTCAAATTAATGGGGAAATTGTCGCTTTCTCGGTCCGAATCGCTCCCGCTGCTGGTGGCCATGATTGTAAACAATGTTCAGATTTGAGGAGCTCCACAACCCTTGACGTCACGCACACATCGTCTGCTTCTTCCGGTACAGGCAAGGCTTTTTTATTAGCGACCAAAAGTTGCGAACTTTATCATCGATGTTCTCTACTAAATCCTTCGAGCAAAAATATGGAAATATCGCAAAATGATGAAGTATGACACATAGAATGGACCTGCTATCCCCGTTTAAATAAGAACATCTCATTTCAGTAGGCCTTTAAAACCCCTTTTTTTTTTTTTAGATATATGCATACTAGTTCTAGCTATTAGGCTGTTCTTGTCAAAGTTCGTTTGTGACGAACCCCAAGATGTAGAGAAGGATTGAGGCATTTTGCAGGAAAATATGATTTAATTTAAAACACTAAGACAAAAACAAACAAAGGGCACAACAAAAAGCGCGCACAGGCGGATAAACAAAAAGGCCTAGCGTGGAAACTAGCAGGTATCGAGCAAGAAACAGAAGTCATACTTATAATATGAAAACAAATTTGGAAGCAGGGAACAAAAGACAATAAGCTACAAACCAGGATCAAATATAGCTTACCGTAACCATGCATTGACACGATGTGATACGACACGACAGGTAGCAACGACAAAAGCGACAATAATCCAACACTGACTGGAGGACAAAAGCAGGTAAAAATAGGATCGGGCTGATTGACACCAGGTGTGATCAGGTGCCAATCAGCCGCAGTAGAAGGGAAACGGCGCACAGGGGGAAAAAAACAGGGAACAGACAAAATAAGAGCGCTGACAGGAACTAAAGACAGGGAATACTAAACACAAACAGAGGACAAATTAAAACACAAACAAACTGTCAGGGGCAGTTCTAGTTTTTATTTATTTTATTTGTATTATCTTTTATTTTTATTTTATTTTTTTAATACACTGTCGCACTTTGAGCTTGTTTACTCAATGTAATGCTCCCAGTCTGTGGAAAGCTCTCCCTGACCACCTGAGGGCACCACAGACTGTGGATGATTTTTTAAAAAGGCTTAAAAACCCTTATTTTTTAAAAAGCCTTTTTTGTTTTAGATATATGCATACTAGTTATAGCTATTAGGCTGTTCTAGTGTTTTTTTTATTTTTATTTGTATTATCTTTTTATTTTTATTTTTTTTATACACTGTCGCACTTTGAGGTTGTTTACTCAATGTAAAGTGCTTTTTACAAATAAAATATATTATTTTTATTGACAGTTAATGTTATGTGTGTATTTTTAACTCGGCAATTCAACACGTCTGGACTCTTGGGCACCCGGTAGTCCGGTAGTGTGTCAAAGTTTGAGCTCTGGACAGTGTTAGTCGTTTAGTGTCCTAATCACTTGGCCGGTGTATAAAATCAAGCATCCGCCGCTCCCAGTCTGTGGAACGCTCTCCCTGACCACCTGAGGGCACCACAGATTGTGGATGATTTTTAAAAAAGGCTTAAAAACCCTTCTTTTTTAAAAAGCCTTTTTTTTTTAGATATATGCATACTAGTTCTAGCTATTAGGCTGTTCTAGTTTTTATTTTCATTTTATTTGTATTATCTTTTTATTTTTATAAAAAAAAATTTAATACACTGTTGCACTTTGAGGTTGTTTACTCAATGTAAAGTGCTTTTCACAAATAAAATCTATTACTATTATTATTGAGAGTTAATGTTATGTGTGCATTTTTAACTCGGCAATTCAACACGTCTGGACTCTTAGGCACCCGGTAGTCCGGTAGGGTGTCAAAGTTTGAGCTCTGGACAGTGTTAGTCGTTTAGTGTCCTAATCACTTGGCCGGGTGTATAAAATCAAGCATCCACCGCTCCCAGTCTGTGGAACGCTCTCCCTGACCACCTGAGGGCACCACAGACTGTGGATGATTTTTAAAAAAGGCTTAAAAACCCTTATTTTTTTAAAACCTTTTTTTTTTTTTAAGATATCTGCATACTAGTTCCAGCTATTAGGCTGTTCTAGTTTTTATTGGTATTATCTTTTTATTTTTACTTTATTTTTTTAATACACTGTAGCATTTTGAGGTTGTTTATTAATGTAATGCTCCCAGTCTGTGGAACGCTCTCCCTGACCACCTGAGGGCACCACAGACTGCGGATGATTTTTAAAAAAGGCTTAAAAACCTTTTTTTTTTTAAAAGCCTTTTTTTTTTAGATATATGCATACTAATTATAGCTATTAGGCTGTTATCTTTTTACTTTTATTTAATTTTTTTAATACACTGTCGCACTTTGAGGTTGTTTACTTAAAGTAAAGTGCTTTTTACAAATAAAATATATTATTATTATTGAGAGTTAATGTTATGTGTGTATTTTTAACTCGGCAATTCAAGACGTCTGGACTCTTGGGCACCCGGTGTCATAGTTTGAGTTCTGGACAGTGTTAGTCATTTAGTTGTGCAGAAATACCACTCTCAAGGTCACACTTATCAGGACCTCTACTCTCTGCTGTTTGCTGGCCCTGCCTGCTGCCAACTGGACTACTGCAGGAGGTATCACGGACGTTCATTTCCTGGCCCTGCTGGGTGGCGGCGGCGGTGATACGTGCATGCGCGCGGCCTCTCACCCCATCGCTGGACCTGCTGCCGCTGCCTTGCTGCTGTCTGATCCGGTCTGATGTGATTTGGAGACGATTGAGGCGCTGCGATACGTAATGTCTCTTCAGCTCCAGCAGCATTGTTCCATTACGAGCCGGGCTTGGTCGGGCCGCTCTCTGTCACGGGACACACCACAGAGTGCTCGTTACTACGGTAATGATGATGCGTTTGTTTTTCTGATAGTCCGCGGCAAAACTCTATACATTTCTGTGCATCGTTGAAAAATGAAGCGGGGGCAAACAAATGCCGGTAAAAATATCCACTGGTCACAACAATCGATACATCAATCAATCGCAAACGAGAAGAATCAGAGTCATTTATAGTAAATATGAGAGTTATGGGAGCGTAGGGCGCATAGAGTAGTAGTTGCGGTTAACTTACAACAGTCTCAACATCGCAGGTTTTAAAGTACCTTATGAAGCCTACTCAGTGGCTTACTGGTTAGAGTATGGGTGTCAAACTCTGGCCCGCGGGCCAAATCTGGCCCGTCGTGCAATTTAATTTGGCCCTTGAGGTAATATCAGTTTAGCATTAGAGCTGGCCCGCAGGTGTTATACAGAGTCGGTGCCGCTGTAACACCGCATTCACCGCTAATACTCATACTTGCCAACCCTCCTAATTTTCCCGGTAGACTCCCGAAAATCTCCCGGGGCAACCATTCTCCCGAATTTCTACCGATTTCCACCTGGACAACTATGTTGGGGGCGTGCATTTAAGGCACTGCCTTTAGCGTTCTCTACAACCTGTCGTCACGTCCGCTTTTCCTCCATACTAACAGCGTGTCACATAATATTTGTGGCTTTTACACACACACACACACACACACACACACACACACATACACACATACACACACACACACAAGTGAATGCAGGGCATACTTGCTCAACAACCATACAGGTCACACTGAGGGTAGCCGTATAAACAACTTTAGCACTGTTACAAATATGCGCCACACTGTGAACCCACACCAAACAAGAATGAATTTCGGGTGAACATCCGCACCGTAACACAACAGACCAAATACCCAGAACCCCTTGCAGCACTAACTCTTCCGGGAAACTTCCAGCAAACCGACCAATAATTAACGTTTTATTCATGCATTTTCTCTTGATACTTCAAGGCTTGAATGTTTGGGTCATTCATTGTTATTTTATTTTCAAATTTATTATTATCCTGTGGAAATGTTTTTATATTTACCTCAGAAGATTGCAAATAGAAAAAAAGGCATAACATTTTTATTTGAATTGTATTTGATATGCCATTGATATTTTTTTTATTATTATTTGAAACTGGATTTTGCATGTCACTAAAGTTATATAAGCCTTGCTTGTTCAACTTGTTTGGGTCCCTATTAAAAGGTTCATTTGTTCAACCTTGGCCCGCGGCTTTGTTCAGTTTAAAATTTTGGCCAGCTCTGTATTTGAGTTTGACACCCCTGGGTTAGAGTGTCTGCCCTGAGATGGGTAGGTTGTGAGTTCAAACCCCGGCCGAGTCATACCAAAGACTATAAAAATGGGACCTATTACCTCCCTGGTTGGCGCTCAGCATCAGGGGTTGGAATTGGGGGTTAAATCAGCAAAAATTATTCCAGGGCGTGGCCACCGCTGCTGCTCACTGCTCCCCTCACCTCCCAGGGGGTGAACAAGGGTGATGAGTCGAATTCCACCACACCTATTGTGTGTGTGACAATCATTGGTACTTTAACTTTAACTTAAATAAGTACCTTAGAGCAGTGGTCCCCAACCTTTTTGTAGCTGCTTGATAATTTGTCCCACGGCCTGGAGGGGGAGGCGGGTCGGATTTTTAATTTTTTATTTTATTTATTTATTTATTTTTGTCATGAAAAAGGGAGTTTTTGGGGGTTGGTGCACTAATTGTAAGTGTATCTTTTTTTTTAATGTTGATTTAATAAAAAAATGCCTCCTCCGACGGGTCCCCCCCGAACGTGGGATGCTTGCACCGTGGAGGAGGGGGAAAAAAAAAATCTCAGCCCGGCCCCAACGGCCGGCTTCGCTTTGCCTCGTCGAGAAACGTGGCTTTTCTCAGAGACACTGGCGGTCGCCACATCCCTCCGACTTTACGGTACGACCATATAATCTCACTAAAACACTAGTAACCCAATAAGCAGATAAGGGATTTTCCAGAATTATCCTAGTAAATGTGTCTAATATCTGAATCGCTGCCACTGCCCTCGTAGTTTTTTTTCTTTCTAGTCCTTCACTCTCACTTTCCTCATCCACAAATCTTTCATCCTCACTCAAATTAATGGGGTAATTGTCGCTTTCTCGGTCCGAATCGCTCTCGCTGCTGGTGGCCATGATTGTAAACAATGTTCAGATGTGAGGAGCTCCACAACCCGTGACGTCACGCGCACATCGTCTGCTACTTCCGGTACAGGCAAGGCTTTTTTATTAGCGGATTATGCGACCTCCTCGTGCAGCTGTCAAAAAGGCAGCTGTGATCTTGGCTCCTCGGTTGGCTTCTCTCAGAGACACTGGCGGTCACCGCAGCCCTCCGACTTTCAGGTATGATTTTATAATCTCACTAAAACAGTACTAACACAATAAGCAGATAAGGAATTTTCCAGAATTATCCTAGTAAATGTGTCTGATAACATCTGCATTGCTCCCACTGCCGTCGCCTTTTTTTTTTTTTTTTTTAGTGCTTCACTCTAACTTTCCTCATCCACAAATCTTTCATCCTCGCTCAAATTAATGAGGAAATTGTTGCTTTCTCGGTCCAAATCGCTCTTACTGCTGGCGGTTATGATTATAAACAATGTTCAGATGTGAGGTGCCCTACAACCCGTGACATCACGCGCACATCGTCTGCTACTTCTGGTACAGGCAAGGCGTTTTTATTAGCGACCAAAAGTTGCTAACTTTATCGTCGATGTTCTCTACTAAATCCATTCAGCAAAAATATGGCAATATGGCGAAATGATCAAGTATGACACATAGAATGGACCTGCTATCCCCGTTTAAATAAGAACATCTCATTTTAGTAGGCCTTTAAGATAACAATAATCACCACCGCATTTCTTTGTAGTTTATGTATCTTTACCAAGTATAATAACGAGGCTAAGCATGTGACACACCGAGACAGGTTTAATAATGATGTTGATATTGGGCCGATCTCACCCATGGATGATGGTATCGTAATCTGCAGCATAAAAAAAATCCAGATTCGAAAAACTGCTGAAAAAAATTTCGATACAGGTCTCCGGGTACGGAACCTTTTCTTGGTTGCAGTAAAATGACACATGGAAGAGCAAAGAGGGCCTTAAAAATGTATTTTTTTTTTAAATAAAATAATTACATTGAAAAAAAAAAAAAGAGTTTTTGACAATTATAAATCGGATCACGATTGCATAAATAAGGATTGATTTTTTTGGGAGCATCCCTAAAACCACAGTGTATAATATCAATGTAGTGTATATACCAAAAACTGGTCTTCTCCCTCCTTACGAGCTCTGCTGTGCAGCTGCATGCTGAGCTCCAAGAAGACCTCGTTTAAGCGGTCCATCTCTTCCTCCACCTGGAAACAGACACGTTTTAATTGGCTGCATCCAGGAGGAAATGTGTTAACGACTTGAGAGGTGTTATGAAGAGTCATACCTCCACTCGAGTCCCACATGCTGTCCAAACAAAGAAGAAGCACAGAACATGTGATCAGTGCATATCTCAAATAATCATTAACTTTAGAATTTCATGGCTGCAACACGTGCCAAAGTAGTGGGGAAAGGGCATGTTCACCACTGTGTTACATCACCTTTTCTTTTAACAACACTCAATAAACGTTTGGGAACTGAGGAAACTAATTGTTGAAGCTTTGAAAGTGGAATTCTTTCTCATTCTTGTTTTATGTAGAGCTTCAGTCGTTCAACAGTCCGGGGTTCAACAGTACGCTGTCGTATTTTACGCTTCATAATGCGCCACACATTTTCCATGGGAGACAGGTCTGGACTGCAGGCGGGCCAAGAAAGTACCCGCACTCTTTTTTTACGAAGCGATACTGTTGTAACACGTGCTGAATGTGGCTTGGCATTGTCTTGCTAAAATAAGCAGGGGCGTCCATGAAAAAGACGGCGCTGAGATGGCAGCATATGTTGTTCCAAAACCTGTATGTACCTTTCAGCATTAATGGTGCCTTCACAGATGTGTAAGTTACCCATGCCTTGGGCACTAATGCACCCCCATACCATCACAGATGCTGGCTTTTACACTTTGCGTCGATAACAGTCTGGATGGTTCGCTTCCCCTTTGGTACGGATGACACGATGTCGAATATTTCCAAAAACAATTTGAAATGTAGACTCGTCAGACCACAGAACACTTTTCCACTTTCATCTTGGGCCCAGAGAAGCCGGCGGCGTTTCTGGATGTTGTTGATAAATGGCTTTCGCCTTGCATAGTAGAGCTTTAACTTGCACTTACAGATGTAGCAACAAACTGTATTTAATGACAGTGGTTTTCTGAAGTTTTCCTGAGCCCATGTGGTGATATCCTTTAGAG